>NC_042989.1:39656405-39806405 GCF_901001165.1 Salmo trutta
CAACCGTGGTTATAAATCAACAATCTTTCATCTTTCATCATTCAAACACTTTGAGTCTGAGTGGGATACCTCATTGTAATCTCAATGCTATCAGAAGAGGCTCGTAAAACCTCCGCATGTTATCTATGTGACTCACATTATAGCTTCTGGTTGGTTACATGCTGCAGAGTGGGCAGAGTGGGCAGGGCAGTCCCCTAGCCCTCTACACCAGTCAACTATAGAAACCACTCAATGTGATTTAACTTCCTGGCTCGGACACATTTCCCACCCTGTGGTGGTAGATCTCCTAGTAATGATGGTTCTCCCAGGACAGGGCCCCCTGGTACTTTGGGCTCAGCCCATTCTGATTCTCCTGCAACACTGTGCTCTGCCAATCCAACCTGAATGTTTTATTCAGACTGGCACCTGGGCACTGCCACGCCAGCCTGGTTTGAGTGTCTCTCTCTCTCTCTCTCTCTCTGCTCCTCTGTAATTCCATCTGATAGATCAGACACTCTGGTCTTGGACTGTACCCTCTGTGGGCAGAGACACTCCTCATCTCATCTGTCACTCTGCTGGAAGGATGGCACCACCCTCTACTCCTCATAATCTCTGTTTAGCTGCCTGCTACTCTCTAACCCACCAAGATATTCTATCAATTCAATGAATTCTGTTCTGTGTGTGTTTTCTCCAGATGGGGACCTGGTTAGCAGCTATAATCTGCAGTAGTGTTGTTGTGTGTTTCTGGTGTGCTGCTAACTGACATCTCTCTCTCTAACAGGGTGGTGGTTCTGGAGAGTCGACCCACTGACAACCCCACAGCCCTCAGCAACCTGTACATCCTGGCTGGACATGAGAACAGTTACTAGCCCCTTTAACCATGTTACCAGCTCCTAGCTCTGACCCAGTGACTCCACACACAGAGAGAGAGGAGGAGCAGTGGAGAGCACCTACAGACCCATTGGATAGGTGAAGGAATTACCAGGAAGTGGATAAGCTCACAGCAGTCTCTTCACTTCTCTCAGCAGGCTCTCGTACCGCCTGAACTCATGGTACAACCACACATAGAACAATGAGACAGATACTTCATTGGATGTATAAAATGTGAAGCGTCCGGGTTACCAAATATGGTAGTGAGAGGAAGGCCCACTGGCGGGCAGTGGGAGAAGATGGAACGAGATGGATTTTGACCGACATTTTTGCAAATCTTCTCATCAATGAAACATTTGATCACAATACAGTTTTCTGTTCTCAAAACTAGAATCTGTTATGAACGGAACGGATTCATTTTTGTAGACTTTACCCTTTTTTTTTTAATCATGCTGTTACAAGGAGTGCAAAGGTGAATTGAGTTATTGCATACTTCACAGAGTAGGCGTTCCCTAACGGAAATATGTAGATCTGTACTAGAAGGCGCCAATAGGATCTCGCTAGATCGTGCTTGGCTCTGCCCACCTTCTTGCTTGTTCTGCCCACTATGACACATTTGTTCCCATTGGAAACGACAGGCTGTGGTCTATCTTGGTTTAGTTATATAAAATCTTAGGTTGAACTGTGTCACCAAACCCAGGAACTAGTTAGTGAATCCAGAAACAGCAGGTCATCAACCAACAGGTCAGACAAGGGGACTGTGATGCTTCAAGCAAAACCACCTCCTTCCTCAACACAGATCTTCCAACGGCCTTATGCTGAGCAGGCAAGCAGCACCTCCTCCTCCCTCTACAGTCCTGTCCACCATCACTCTCCCACCCTCACCCTGCAGCCTCCTCTCCCACCCTCACCCTGCAGTCTCCTCTCCCACCCTCACCCTGGAGACTCCTCACCCTGCAGCCTCCTCTCCCACCCTCACCCTGCCCTCTCCTCTCCCACCCTCACCCTGCAGCCTCCTCTCCCACCCTCACCCTGCAGCCTCCTCTCCCACCCTCACCCTGCAGCCTCCTCTCCCACCCTCACCCTGCAGCCTCCTCCTCTCCCACCCTCACCCTGCAGCCTCCTCTCCCACCCTCACCCTGCAGCCTCCTCTCCCACCCTCACCCTGCAGCCTCCTCTCCCACCCTCACCCTGCAGCCTCCTCTCCCACCCTCACCCTGCAGCCTCCTCTCCCACCCTCACCCTGCAGCCTCCTCTCCCACCCTCACCCTGCAGCAGCCTCCTCTCCCACCCTCACCCTGCAGCCTCCTCTCCCACCCTCACCCTGCAGCAGCCTCCTCTCCCACCCTCACCCTGCAGCAGCCTCCTCTCCCACCCTCACCCTGCAGCAGCCTCCTCTCCCACCCTCACCCTGCAGCAGCCTCCTCTCCCACCCTCACCCTGCAGCAGCCTCCTCTCCCATCCTCACCCTGCAGCCTCCTCCTCTCCCACACTCACCCTGCAGCCTCCTCCTCTCCCACCCTCACCCTGCAGCCTCCTCTCCCACCCTCACCCTGCAGCCTCCTCTCCCACCCTCACCCTGCAGCCTCCTCTCCCACCCTCACCCTGCAGCCTCCTCCTCTCCCACCCTCATCCTGCAGCCTCCTCCTCTCCCACCCTCATCCTGCAGCCTCCTCTTCCACATGGATTACATATCAACTGAAATAGGAACAGAAAATGATCTAGAGGTGTGACTGAAAACAAGTGCCATAATAATTCAGAGATTTAGGTCAGGTAGGGAGTGAATAAATGGGAGTTTCTTTGTGTGTATCAAAAAGTCCTTTGTAACCAAGCAACTGACTGTCACAGGTCTGGTTGGCGATAAGCTTTAGGGCTGCTTGTTAACGCGGAGCCTTCAGTGTTAGCAAGCCGTCGTAATGCCTTGGACCAGAGCTAGTTGCTGCCGCGCTAAGCCTTTCCAGCTCTAGTTCAACTAATATAGACTGGTTCAGATAGAAAGTCCATCTATTTTGTTTGATGTGGGTAATTTAAACGTTATTTATTAATATCTAAGCAATTATTAGGGCATGTTGAATTGACAGGTTGTGCGGGATAGTTACATTTTTTTTTTATATATTTCTTTTTATATTATTTTAAATTTATTTGAGGTGTTGTCGTTTCATCCAAACCATTTTAAATATTAATCTCTATCGATGGGTTGTTGTTTTTCTATGACCGTTTGGTGTAGGCTTGCTTCCCAAATGGCCCCCTATTCCCTATTTAGTGCACTACTTTTGATCAGGGGCCCATAGAGCTCTGGTTAAATATAGTGCACCAAATAGGGAATGGGGTTCCATTTGGGACGTTCCCATAATCCACCTCTCTTCCTCCCTCCCGCTTGGTAGCATTTTAGAATTTGAATATAATGTCAAATATTTTGCTCCTCTTTTTTTTTTTCTTTTTAAACTTTGACTTTATTCAGTATTTTTGCACCATGTAAGAAGCACTTTTGTACATTTTTTTTTTTTTTTTTTTATTTAAAATGACAAAACAAGGGAAATGCATTAGTTTTCTGTAACATCATTGGCCTTCCCTTCAAAACTTTGAATGTATGCAGTTATTGTAATAAAACATTTTTTTTTTAAACTATTAACAATACACACCTACTGTCATTCTACTTTACTAACTGCCAGTAAACCTAGAGTGCTGTGACGTATGTGTCAACTGCTATATTTGGCTCGCTAACTCCTATGGTCACTGTCAAGGGGATACAAACGGATCTGGGAGCAGGGAAGGCCATCTGTACGAAGGTGTATGGAAACAATTGATGCAGTATTGTTGAGCCAGTTATCTGTTGACGTCCCGATCCCCGGGGGAAAAGTTTGTTTTCCATAACGAATAAGACTACCTTTCAGTCTGTCATTCCACTGCCATATTCCACCGCAGCACTAATTGGTCTCCGTGGAATTAAGAGTTAGAAACTGGAGCAGTACCTGTCTGGTATTTACTGACGCAAAAAAAATTGGACGAATGATGTCACTGTCAGACAGATGATGATGATGATGATGATAGGTGCCAGTGCTGAATTATCTTTCAGTTGGGAGGGTCTTACATTAAGAAAACAATAGCAGCTCATTACAGAAAATGTGTACACTGCTTATGCACAGTCACCTATCGACCAGTTCACAAGTGATCGTTCTGCGACCAGTCAGTGAATAGATTCCAGGACAACGCTCTGCCACGGTGGGGTCGTCTTCTATATTGGGTATTCCATCATCGGTTCCTCTCGTCACGCCAGTCGATACACACCTTAGCTGCTAACTTGCCCGAAATGTTCTGATCCAACTAGCCCATAGCAGTTAACGTTTCTTTTTAGAACATTTTGGGGTTTTTTTGCCCATAGATTTAATAATGTTTAAGTCACTCATATCACATGAATAGACATGGCAAAATGTATAGAATTGCAATAAAATGAGCTTTAAAACTGCGAAAATTCACCATATGACAAAATGTGTAGAATTGGCGGAAATACACTTTTAAACCTACAAAAATGTTCTCTCAGCCAACAAGCAGGGTGTGAACAGCTTGTTATTAACAGTGTTTGTGCCCATTGAAATAGACGCGAGACGTTCCCCAATGCTGGGCCTGGGTGAACACGTTTTAGGAACCCCTGCTGTACTACATGGGTATTCAACCCTGGGTATGACAGGGGGTCTGCTAAAATAATACAACTGGAAGAACTAAACTAAAATGGCATAGAAAAACCACCTCCTAAAATGCTAGCTACCAGTGTGTCATCTGGCTGCTGGTGAGATTTCTTGACTTGGACATAATGTTTTGTCAAAACGTGGCTTACCTTTTGTTTAACCAGCTGAACGGCTGCTCTTTGCGAAAATGTGTTTGTAGTTACAGTTCTAGCTAATAGACTTTAAGAGTTTAAACTTCCTCTTTTAATTTGTAATTTGGAGAAGAAAAGGTAGAAGATCCCTGCTCTGGCAAAACAGGCGCTCTGGCAAAACAGGCGCTCTGGCAAAACAGGCGCTCTGGCAAAACAACAGGTGCTCTGGCAAAACAACAGGTGCTCTGGCAAGACAACAGGTGCTCTGGCAAAACAACAGGTGCTCTGGCAAGACAACAGGCGCTCTGGCAAGACAACAGGCGCTCTGGCAAAACAACAGGTGCTCTGGCAAGACAACAGGTGCTCTGGCAAGACAACAGGCGCTCTGGCAAGACAACAGGCGCTCTGGCAAAACAACAGGCGCTCTGGCAAGACAACAGGCGCTCTGGCAAAACAACATTCCCTCGCAAGACAACAGGCGCTCTGGCAAGACAACAGGCGCTCTGGTAAAACAACAGGCGCTCTGGCAAAACAACAGGCGCTCTGGCAACCCACTGCCTTCACCCACCCACAGGTTGGTCAAACCGCAGGGTGGTGTGTGAGGGGGTGGAGTCAGTTCCTATGGGGACCAGGCTGAAAAGGTGTGTGAGGGGGTGGAGTCTGTTCCTATGGGGACCAGGCTGAAAAGGTGTGTGAGGGGGTGGAGTCTGTTCCTATGGGGACCAGGCTGAAGAGGGGGTGGAGTCTGTTCCTATGGGGACCAGGCTGAAGAGGGGGTGGAGTCTGTTCCTATGGGGACCAGGCTGAAGAGGGGGTGGAGTCTGTTCCTATGGTGACCAGGCTGAAGAGGGGGTGGAGTCTGTTCCTATGGGGACCAGGCTGAAGAGGGGGTGGAGTCTGTTCCTATGGGGACCAGGCTGAAAGCGAAAGCCTTCGGAAAGAGAGACAGCAGCTCGACCGTCGTTCCAACACGGTGAATGTCCATCTCCGTTCTCCTCAGTTTATCGTTTTCTCCGCTCTAAATTCCTTATTTTGCAAAACTGTGCATCCAAACGAGACCTGGAAGTAAGTATAGCTTTGAATATGACCAATAACCATATCGACTCATATTAAATGTATGTAGTGTTGAGATTATAACTTGTTTTGTAAACATGCAATTTTATTTTGAGTACTCTATATTTTTCATGGCATGCTCGTTTTTTCGCTTTTATTTATGTGTTGGCTTTATGACACAATTATTTGAGTTAATGTGTTTTAATAGGCGTTGATCTAGCCAAGTAGACGGTTGTATGTATAGTGAAGGACTTTGATTTTGTATTGCCTTTACAGAAGTTGAAAACACAATTGTTTTCTTTCCCTGTTTACCTTGGAAGACCTTTATATACTTTGCAATGCAAATGTTTTCGTTACGCAATCGAACTGTCCAAAGGCAGGTGTAAGGTTTCCACAAGCGAATAAATGAATCTTTAACTAGAATTAGATTTTAGGTTTATGTTTGGGGCTCCTATACACGTGATATGATCATTGTGTTATCCGTTAAGCCATTATTAAAAACAACCGCTTGTTTAATATACTGTAACGATAGGTTATGTTCTGTTTGCAGCAGGTGTTATTATACAAACCCCCCCCCTTCTGGTTTTTATGGGGGGGGGGGGTCCAGTTTGGTTTTTACGACCTCCACACCAGTCTTTAGTTTTTTCTGGGGGGGACACTGTTGACAACAATAACATGTTGTAGGCTAGATACGTTTAGGCAACGCAACATTTTCTCTTGCCAGAGCTCTTATATCTCGTGTCTTTTTCATGCCTGCTGGTCCCATTCACTTTGACATGTTTTTGGGGCATTTGGGGACACACACACGGTGTAGAATATCATTTTCTTTGGCATCCCTACACAAGAATGAAAATGCATTCATTCAACTCTACAGTTAAATTAGCGTCAGGATACAAACATTTGAGTCAGAAATGTAATAACACAACAACAAAAAACGAATGTATCAGTATTTAATTCCCAAGGAAAACCTGATTTAAAAAAATAATAATAATAATGTATTGCTCTTCAAAATCAGAAACTTTTTACACACTGATGTACTGGTTTGTTTTTAAGATCTCAAGTCAAGGGCCATCCCATACTGCGTTTCTTGGACCAAAACAAGTCGACTGCTCTGCGACCACTACCACTCCCAGTCAGTCCTCGGACATCACCATGGAGAAGTATGAGAAGATGGGGAAGATCGGGGAGGGGTCCTACGGCGTCGTGTTCAAGTGCAGGAACAGGGACACGGGACAGATCGTTGCCATCAAGAAGTTCGTGGAGTCTGAAGACGATCCAGTCATTAAGAGGATCGCTCTGAGAGAGATTAGGATGCTGAAGGTAAAAAACCTACTCAGCCTTGAGCCATCTTTATTAAAACCACTCGGCCTTGAGCCATCTTTATTAAAACCACTCAGCCTTGAGCCATCTTTATTAAAACCACTCGGCCTTGAGCCATCTTTATTAAAACCACTCGGCCTTGAGCCATCTTTATTAAAACCACTCAGCTTCACTGTTAACCCCCTGTAGGCTTCACTGTTGTGCAGGACATGA
Organism: Salmo trutta; assembly: GCF_901001165.1. Classification (NCBI taxonomy): domain Eukaryota; kingdom Metazoa; phylum Chordata; class Actinopteri; order Salmoniformes; family Salmonidae; genus Salmo; species Salmo trutta. Next base: position 39,663,658 of record NC_042989.1, read on the forward strand.
TAGAGAGGAAGGTGAATGTAGATACATGCAGCAAGGCAGAGGAAGGTGATGTAGATACATGCAGCAAGGCAGAGGAAGGTGATGTAGATACATGCAGCAAGGCAGGGGAAGGTGATGTAGATACATGCAGCAAGGCAGAGGAAGGTGATGTAGATACATGCAGCAAGGCAGAGGAAGGTGATGTAGATACATGCAGCAAGGCAGAGGAAGGTGAATGAAGACTCTGCTTTTCCCTGCCTTGTTGTATCCCAGTTGTACGTCATTGGAAACAAGTGGGAGGGGATTCTGTCTTTGTTCTTGGTCACTGACCCAGTTTTAAGAGTTTTCTGTTGAATACAGAGAATAGCAGCCAATGGACACTCAGTTAACATAGAGTCCTGGGTATGTTTTGACACTAGTTGAGGAAAATGTTTAGTGTAATTTTAGTTCAACAACAGGTTGCTGTATTTTTTCTGTATGATATTTGACTGTTGTGCGTCTTAGATTCACTAACAACAACCCTGACAGCTGGCTTGTGATAGATTCAGCTTATCCAGAATTAACATTCCTTACCCATTAGTATGTAGAATTAATTCTTTACCTTTCAATCAGCCAGATGTGTTCAACAACAAACTAATTGCATATAATTGACAAGAATTAGCGATATTATACTGAACAAAAACATGAACGCAACATGTAAAGTGTTGGTCCCATGTTTCATGAGTTGAAATAAAAGATCCCAGAAATTTTCCATAAGCACAAAAAGCTCATTTCTCTCATATTTTGTGGACAAATTTGTTTAAATCCCTGTTAGTGAGCATTTCTCAATTGCCAAGAAAATCCATCCACCTGACAGGTGTGGCATATTAATAAGCTGATTAAACAGCATGATCATTACACAGGTGCACCTTGTGCTGGGGACGATAAAATGTCACTCTAAAATGTACAGTTTTGTCAAAATAAAATGCCATAGAGATCTTAAGTTTTGAGGGAGAGGCCAATTGGCATGCTGACTGCAGAAATGTTCACCAGAGCTGCTGCCAGATAATTGAATGTTAAATTCTCTACCATAAGCGTCGTTTTAGAGAATTTGTCAGTACGTCCAACCGGCCTCACAACCGCAGACGACGTGTAACCACGCCAACCCTGGACCTCCACATCGTCTGAGACCAGCCACCCAGACAGCTGATGAAACTGAGGAGTATTTCTGTCTGTAATAAAGCTCTTTTGTGGGAAAAACTCATTCTGATTGGCTGGGCCTGGATCCAAGTGTGTGGGCCTATGCCCTCCCAGACCCACCCATGGCTGCGCCCCTGCCCAGTCATGTGAAATACATAGATTAGGGCCTAATGAATTTATTTCAATTGACTGATTTCCTTATGTGAACTGTAACTTTGTAATATTGTTACATGATTTGTTTATATTTTTGTTCAGTATATACAGTCCCAGTCCAAAGTTTGGACACACCTACTTATTCAAGGGTTTTTCTTTATTTTTACTATTTTCTACATTGTAGAATAATAGTGAAGACATAAAAACTATGAATTAACACATATGGAATCATGTAGTAACCCAAAAAATGTGAAATCAAAACATTTTATATTTGAGATTCTTCAATGTAGCCACCCTTTGCCTTGATGACAGCTTTGCACACTCTTGGTATTCTCTCAACTAGCTTCATGAGGTAGTCACCTGGAATGAATTTCAATTAACTGGTTAACATATCTTGTTAAAAGTTAATTTGTGGAATTTCTTTCCTTAATGCGTTTGAGCCAATTAGTTGTGTTGTGAAAAGGTAGGGGTGGTATACAGAAGATAGCCCTATTTGGTAAAATACCAAGTCCATATTATGGCAAGAACAGCTCAAATAAGCAAAGTGAAATGACAGTCCATCATTACTTTAAGACATGAAGGTCAGTAAACACGGAAAATGTCAAGTACTTTGAAAGTTTCTTTAAGTGCAGTCGCAAAACCCATCAAGTGCTATGATGAAACTGGCTCTCATGAGGACCGCCACAGGAAAGGAAGACCCAGAGTTACCTCTGCTGCAGAGGATATGTTCATTAGAGTTACCAGCCTCAGAAATTGCAGCCCAAATAAATGCTTCACAGAGTTCAAGTAACAGACACATCTCAACATCAACTGTTCAGAGGAGACTGAGTGAATCAGGCCTTCATGGTCGAATTGCTGCAAAGAAGCCACTACTAAAGGACTCCAATAAGAAGAAGAGACTTGCTTGGGCCAAGAAACACGAGCAATGGACATCTGTCATTTAGTCCGATGAGTCCAAATGTGCGATTTTTGGTTCCAACAGCAGTGTCTCTGTGAGACGCAGAGTATGTGAACAGATGATCTCCACATGTGTGGTTCCCAACGTGAAGCATGGAGGAGGAGGTGTTATGGTGTGAGGATGCTTTGCTGGTGACACTGTCAGTGATTTATTTAAAATTCAAGACACACTTAACCAGCATGGCAACCACAGCATTCTGCAGCAATACGCCATCCCATCTGGTTTGCGCTTATTGGGACATTTGTTTTTCAACAGGAGAATGACCCAACATACCTCAAGGCTGTGTAAGGGCTATTTGACCAAGAAGGAGAGTGATGGAGTGCTGCATCAGATGACCTGTTCTCTACAATCATCTGACCTCAACCCAATTGAGATGGTTTGGGATGAGTTGGACCACAGAGTGAAGGAAAAGCAGCCAACAAGTGCTCAGCATATGTGGGAATTCCGTCAAGACTGATGGAAAAGCATTCCAGGTGAAGCTGGTTAAGAGAATGCCAAGCGTGTGCAAAGCTGTCATCAAGGCAAAGGGTGGCTACTTTGAGGAATCTCAAATATAAAATATATTTTGATTTGTTTTATACTTTTTTGGTTACTACATGATTCCATATGTGTTAATTCATAGTTTTGATGTCTTCACTATTATTCTACAATGTAGAAAATAGCAAAAATAAAGACAAACCCTGTAATGACTAGGTGTTCCAAACTTTTGACTGGTACTGTATATACAAAAGTATGTGGACACCCCTTCAAATGAGTGGACTGGACTATTTCAGCTACATCTGTACCGACAGGTGTATAAAATTTAGCACACAACCATGCAATCTCCATAGACAAACATTGGAAGTAGAAAGGCCTTACTGAAGTGTTCAGTGACTTTTAACGTTGCACCGTCATAGATTGACACTTTTCCAACAAGTCAGTTTGTCAAATGTATGCCCTGCTAGAGCTGCCCCGGTCAAGTGCTGTTATTGTGAAGTGGAAATGTCTAGGAGCAACAACGGCTCATCCGCGAAGTGGTAGGCCACACAAGCTCACAGAATGGGACCGCCGAGTGCTGAATCATGTAGCGCGTAAAAATCATCTGTCCTTGGTTGCAACACTCACTACCGTGTTCCAAACTGCCTCTGGAAGCAACGTCAGCACAATAACTGTTCATCAGGAGTTTCATGAAATAGGTCTCCATGGCCAAGCAGCCGCACACAAGCCTAAGATCACCATGTGCAATGCCAAGCGTCAGCTGGAGTAGTGTAAAGCTCACCGCCATTGGACTTTCTAGAGTGATTAATCACGCTTCACCATCTGGCAGTCTGACTGACGAATCTGGGTTTGGCGGATGCCAGAGAACGCTACCTGCCCCAATGCATAGTGCCAACTGTAAAGTTTGGTGGAGGAGGAATAATGGTCTGGGGCTGTTTTTCATGGTTCGACCTAGGCCCCTTCCAGTGAAGGGAAAACTTAACCGAACAGCATACAATGACATTCTAGACGATTCTGTGCTTCCAACTTTGTGGCAACAGTTTGGGGAAGGCCCTTTCCTGTTTCAGCATGACCATGCCGCTGTGCATAAAGCGAGGTCCATACAGAAATGGTTTGTCGAGATCGGTGTGGAAGAATCTGACTGGCCTGCCCTCAACCCCATCGAACACCGATTGCGAGCCTGGCCTAATCGCCCAACATCAGTGCACGACCTCACTAATGCTCTTGTGGCTGAATGGAAGCAAGTCTAGTGGAAAGCCTTCCCAGAAGAGTGGAGGCTGTTATAGCAGCAAAGGAGGGACCAACTCCATATTAATGACCATGATTTTTTTATGAGATGTTTGACGAGCAGGTGTCTACATACTTTTGGTCCTGTAGTGTGTGTAATATATATATATATATATATATATATATATATATATATATATATATATATATAGATATTAGTACCTAGCAGGTAATACTTGAGTGTCTAGTGCCCACCTCACCACTAGACACTCTTTCTCAACAATAGAGTACTTTTTCTCTCTGGGTATCAGCTTTCTGCTGATGTACATGATGGGGTGCTCCTCCCTGTCGTGTATCTGGGCCCCTAGTCCCGTGTCACATGCATCCGTCTGGACCACCATCGGCACCTGGAAATCGGGCGTTATGAGAATCGGATGTGAGCACAGCGCTTCCTTCAGGCGGCTGAACGCCGCTTCTGTTTCGTCCGTCCATTTCACTGTTTTTGGGAGGCGGGCCCTGGTTAGATCGGTGAGGGGGGAAGCTATAGCCGCAAAGTTGGGGATAAACCGGCTGTAGTATCCTGCCAGTCCCAGGAAGGACTTGACCTGTGTCTTGGTGCGCGGAATGGGCCAGTCACGTACCGCGCAAACCTTCCTCTCCTGGGGCTTGACGTTCCCCCATCCAATCAAATACCCCAGGTACTCCAGCTCCTCGAATGCTAGTTTGCTTTTCTTGGGGTTCGCGGTCAACCCGGCAGCACCACCTGGAGGCGCGTCAGGTGCTCTTCCCAACCTTGGCTGTGGATGATGATATCATCCAAATAGGCCGCTGCGTACTGTTTGTGAGGTTCGAAGTACTTTGTTCATCAGTCGCTGGAATGTGGGCGGGGCTCCGTGGAGACCGAACGGGAGCCCCCAGGTACTGATACAACCCGTCTGGTGTCGAAAACGCCGTCTTCTCCCGGGAGGAGGCTGCCAACGGTACCTGCCAGTATCGATGGTCAGGTCAAGGGTGCTGATGTACCGGGCCTTTCCCAATCGGTCGATGAGCTCGTCCACCCTCGGCATGGGGTAGGCGTCGAACAAGCTTATGTCTTTCACACCCCGGAAATCATAACAGAAGCGCGGGCTACCATCCGGTTTAGGCACCAACACGATGGGGCTGCACCATGCACTGTGAGACTCTTCAACGACCCCCATCCTCAGCATAGCCTCCACTTCCTGTTTCACGGCCTCCCTTCGGGCATCCGGAATCCGATATGGCCTCTTTTGTATAATTTCCCCGGGCCGGGTACGGATGTGGTGTTCAATGAGGGTCGTGCGGCCTGGCTTCTCGGAGAACACCGCCGTGTTTCGATCGACGAGGTCCCTGAGCTCTTGCTTCTGGGCTGGGTCGAGGTCCTCATTGCTCGGGACCACCACTGGTACCGTTGGCGTCCTGGGTCCCGACCATAACACGGCCAAGGCTGTCCTCTCGTGCTACTTCTTCAACAGGTTCACGTGGTAAATCTGTTGGGGTTTCCGTCTCCCCGGTTGCCGTACGTGGTAATTGACAGGTCCCAACTTCTCTATCACCTCGTATGGCCCGTGCCATGTTGCCAGGAACTTACTTTCGGCCGTGGGGATTAAGACCAACACCCTGTCTCCCACCTGGAATTCTCGGGGCTGGGCTCCCCGATTGTAGACCTGGGCTTGGGCGAGTTAGCCCATATGTTCCCTCACGAACGGCCATATGGCTGTCATCCGCTCCCTCATCGTCTCCACGTGCTCTACCACGCTGTGTAAAGGGGTCGATTGGGCTTCCCACACCTCTTTGGCGAGGTCCAGTAGGCCTCGTGGCCTCCTCCCGTAGAGGAGTTCGAAAGGGGAAAACCCAGTGGAGGACTGGGGTACTTCTCGGATTGAGAACATTAGGTGGAGTGGTAGCTGGTCCCAGTTCTTCCCGTCCTGCTCGATGACCTTCCGCAGCATTTGTTTGAGCATTTTATTGAACCGTTCAACGAGCCCATCCGTCTGCGGGTGAAAGACGGAGGTCCGGATCTGCTTGATCTGCAGGAGGGCACACAAATCTTTCATTAGGCGGGACATAAACTGCGTGACCCACCTCGCCTCCGGGGCTTGCTGATGGCATTGACTCTTCTCGAGCCGGGCAATTCCAGGCAGTTTGCCCCAGGGCACCACACTCAAAACACCTCCTTTGGTCTCCATCTACCTGGGGTCGTCGGTGGCGGGTCGGCCCTTCCCCAGCCATCTCCACGGGTTTGCGGTCCCTTGGCCCTGCCGACTGTTGGTTCGGGGTACACAGCAGTGGGGCTGTCCTTCTGACTCCTCGAACGGGTTGCTGACTTGGCCCGGCTCCCACTCAGCAGGGCCTGAGTGTTCTGATGCGTCTCCACTGCTTTCAGGAGGCCTCCAAGGTCTGGGGCGCGCATAGACTAGCTGCCCTCTTCATGTCGTGGGGTAGTGCCCGTAGGAAGCGATCCAGGACCACTTTGTTTAGGATGGAGAGGGTGGATACGTCGGTTAGGAGCCACCCCCTGGTGACGCGCAGTAGGTCGCTCATCTGGGCTCGGGGGGATGCGTCGGCTACGAACCTCCAGTCGTGGAATAATTGAGCCTGATGGGCCAGGCTGTACCCGTAGCGGCTGAGTATCTCCCGTTTGAGTCCGTCGTAGTTAGCCGACCTGTTCATCGTTCAGGTCCCAATACGCCTTTTGGGCATTCCCAGAGAGGAACAGTGCCAGCAGACTGGCCCACTTCTGCCTTGGCCATCCTTCCCGTAGTGCCGTCCGTTCAAACGTACAGAGGTATGTTTCGATGTCGTCATCTTCTGTTAGCTTGATTAAAAACTGGTTTGGATGTGATTCAGTAGACTCTCCTTTTGTAGCTTCCTGATTTCCTCAATGAGGCGGACGTTTTGTAGTCGCTGTTCCTCCAGCGTTCGTTCCTGAACTGCCTGTTGTGCTTGTTGGACCCAGAACGAACTGAGCTATCAACTCGTCCATGCTGATGCTGCGTAAACATCAACTCTGATCTGACCACGTTGTCAGAGGTGCCCGCATTCTCCACCACTTGTGGCAGACCAGGAGGTTTGGTCAAGACGTTTACACAGATCAGACACGGACAGAGTAGGATTAGCTCAGTTTCAAAGGTGTTTATTAAAATAAAAGTCCAACAGAAAAGAATAGGTCTCCCCCAAGAGACCCTCTCCGGGATACCGTCTTCTGGGCTCCGGGTCTTGCTGTATCCTGTGCGGATTAAAACTGAACTCCCTCCTGTTTCCTCTGGTACCGTCCCCAACTATACGGGAGTCCTTTCCTCCCCTAGTCTCTCCCCTGTGTGCTGCCCTTCTGGCAGCTTTATGGGACTTGTACAGCTGGTGAGCAATCAGCCCTTGATTACTCACCAATCCCCAATCAGCCCCAATTAGTCCTGGCCGGAGAGCCCGTCGAGACCTGGCACGTCCAGCAGATGGAGCCATCGCCTCGGGATGTATACTCTGTCTGTCTGTCACCAGGCCTCGACGAGTCTCCCCCTGGTGGCTGACCTGCTGTACGCGTATATATACACACTACCGTTCAAAAGTCTGGGGTCACTTAGAAATGTCCTTGTTTTTGAAAGAAAAGCACATTTCTTTGTCCATTAAAATAACATCAAATTGATCAGCAATACAGTGCAGACATAGTTAATGTTGTAAATGACTATTGTAGCTGGAAACGGCAGATTTTTTTAATGGAATATCTACATAGGCGTACAGAGGCCCATTATCAGCAACCATCACTCCTGTGTTCCAATGGCACGTTGTGTTAGCTAATCCAAGTTTATCATTTTAAAAGGCTAATTGATCATTAGAAAATCCTTTTGCAATTATGTTAGCACAGCTGACAACTGTTGTTCTGATTAAAGAAGCAAAAAACTGGCCTTTACACTAGTTGAGTATCTGGAGCATCAGCATTTGTGGGTTTGATTACAGGCTCAAAATGGCCAGAAACAAATAACTTTCTACTGAAACCTGTCAGTCTATTCTTGTTCTGAGAAATGAAGGCTATTCCATGTGAGAAATTGCAAAGAAACTGAAGATTTTGTTCAATGCTGTGTACTACTCCCTTCACAGAACAGCACAAACTGTCTCTAACCAGAATAGAAAGAGGAGTGGGAGGCCCCGGTGCACAACTGAGCAAGAGGACAAGTACATTATAATGTCTAGTTTGAGAAACAGACGCCTTGCAAGTGCTCAACTGGCAGCTTCATTAATAAATAGTACCCGCAAAACACCAGGCTCAACGCCAACAGTGAAGAGGCGTCTCTGGGATGCTGGCCATATCTCAGACTGGCCAATAAAAATAAAAGATTAAAATGAGCAAAAGAACACAGACACTGGACAGAGGAACTCTGCCCGGAAGGCCAGCATCCCGGAGTCGCCTCTTCACTGTTGCCGTTTAGACTGTATCATCTTGTCTGTTATAGACTGTATCATCTTGTCTGTTATAGACTGTATCATCTTGTCTGTTATAGACTGTATCATCTTGTCTGTTGTAGACCGTATCATCTTGTCTGTTAAAGACCGTATCATCTTGTCTGTTATAGACTGTATCATCTTATCTGTTATAGACTGTATCATCTTGTCTGTTATAGACTGTATCATCTAGTCTGTTATAGACTGTATCATCTTGTCTGTTATAGACTGTATCATCTTGTCTGTTGTAGACTGTATCATCTTGTCTGTTATAGACTGTATCATCTTGTCTGTTATAGACCATCTTGTCTGTTGTAGACTGTATCATCTTGTCTGTTGTAGACTGTATCATCTTGTCTGTTAGACTGTATCATCTTGTCTGTTATAGACTGTATCATCTTGTCTGTTATAGACCATCTTGTCTGTTGTAGACTGTATCATCTTGTCTGTTATAGACTGTATCATCTTGTTATATTGTTGTGACATACTGTATGGGCTTGGGGAAACATGTCTTGCCAACTACTATGGTCATTGCCTGAACAAGTAGCTTCCAGTAGCTTCCTCATCCTCCTCATCCTCATAAACAGTTCTTCCAGTAGCTTCCTCATCCTCCTCATCCTCATAAACAGTTCTTCCAGTAGCTTCCTCATCCTCCTCATCCTCATAAACAGTTCTTCCAGTAGCTTCCTCATCCTCCTCATCCTCATAAACAGTTCTTCCAGTAGCTTCCGCCTCCTCCTCATCCTCATAAACAGTTCTAGAACTCCAGAATGGGACATACCGGTTGTCATGGGAGACCACAGCATGTTTATAACCGTTCCTCTTCCTGCAATCTCTGCGTTGATAAGACATGTGGGAGCTTGTCAGCCGCTCTGCACAAAGCAAACACAGATCCATTACTTTCTGTTATGTAATCTCTATATCCATATCACTGTGTGTACCTACAGTATATTGGGATCACTGTGCAATTAAACGATTACAAAAGTGTGTAGTTAGTGTGGTGTAGCAGAGGTGCTTTGTGATACAGTTGAAGTCGGAAGTTTACATGCACTTAGGTTTGGAGTCATTAAAACTTGTTTTTCAACCACAAATTTCTTGTTAACAAACTATAGTTTTGGCAAGTCGGTTAGGACATCTACTTTGTGCATGACACAAGTAATTTTTCCAACAATTGTTTACAGGCAGATTATTTCACTTATAATTCACTGTATTACAATTCCAGTGGGTCAGAAGTTTACATACATTAAGTTGACTATGCCTTTACATTTTTTTAAACAGCTTGGAAAAACAGCTTGGAAAATTCCAGAAAATTATGTAATGGCTTTAGAAGCTTCTGATAGGCTAACATCATTTGAGTCAATTGGGGGTGTACCTGTGGATATATTTCAAGGCCTACCTTCAAACTCAGTGCCTCTTTGCTTGACATCATGGGAAAATCAAAAGAAATCAGCCAAGACCTCAGAAAAACAATTGTAGACCTCCACAAGTCTGGTTCATTCTTTGGAGCAATTTCCAAACGCCTGAAGGTACCACGTTCGTATGTACAAACAATAGTACACAAGTATAAACACCATGGGACCACGCAGCCATCATACCGCTCAGGAAGGAGACGCGTTCTGTCTCCTAGAGATGAACGTACTTTGGTGTGAAAGTGCAAATCATTTGCAGAACAACAGCAAAGGACCTTGTGAAGATGCTGGGGGAAACAGGTACAAAAGTATCTATATCCACAGTCAAATGAGTCCTATATCGACATAATCTGAAAGGCCGCTCAGCAAGGAAGAAGCCACTGCTCCAAAACCGCCATAAAAAAGCCAGACTACGGTTTGCAACTGCACATGGGGACAAAGCTCGTACTTTTTGGAGAAATGTCCTCTGGTCTGATGAAACAAAAATATAATTGTTTGGACATAATGACCATCGTTATGTTAGGAGGAAAAAGGGGGAGGCTTGCAAGCCGAAGAACACCATTCCAACCGTGAAGCACGGGGGTGGCAGCATCATGTTGTGGGGATGCTTTTCTGAAGGAGGGACTGGTGCACTTCACAAAATAGATGGCATCATGAGGGAAGAGGAAAATTATGTGGATACATTGAAGCAACATCTCAAGACATCAGTCAGGAAGTTAAAGCTTGGTCGCAAATGGGTCTTCCAAATGGACAATGACCCCAAGCATACTTCCAAAGTTGTGGCAAAATGGCTTCAGGACAACAAAGTCAAGGTATTGGAGTGGCCATCATAAAGCCCTGACCTCAATCGTATAGAACATTTGTGGGCAGAACTGAAAAAGTGTGTGCGAGCAAGGAGGCCTACAAACCTGACTCAGTTACACCAGCTCTGTCAGGAGGAATGGGCCAATATTCACCCAACTTATTGTGGGAAGTTTGTGGAAGGCTACCCGAAACGTTTGACCCAAGTTAAACAATTTAAAGGCAATGCTACCAAATACTAATTGAGTGTATGTAAACTTCTGACCCACTGGGAATGTGATGAAAGAAATAAAATCTGAAATAAATCATTCTCTCTACTATTATTCTGACATTTCACATTCTTAAAATAAAGTGGTGATCCTAACTGACCTAAGAGTTGGAATTTTAACTAGGATTAAATGTCAGGAATTGGGAAAAACTGAGTTTAAATGTATTTGGCTAAGGTAAACTTCTGACTTCAACTGTGTGTGTGTGTGTGTGTGTGTGTGTGTGTGTGTGTGTGTGTGTGTGTGTGTGTGTGTGTTATCCGAGCAGCAACTAAAGCACTCCAACCTGGTGAACCTGATTGAGGTGTTCAGGCGTAAACGTAAACTACACCTGGTGTTTGAGTACTGTGATCACACCGTCCTCAACGAGCTGGACCGATACCCCAGAGGGTGAGTACTGGCTCTCTACACACACGCGCTCTCTCTGTCTCACACACACGCTCTCTCTGTCTCACACACTGATAGATTCTATAGATTGTTTATCTGTCTCCCTGATGTTTATCTATGACCTGTATATATTTTTTATTTAACTAGGCACGTCAGTTAAGAACAAATTCTTATTTACAATGACGGCCTAGGAACAGTGGGTTAACTGCCTTGTTCAGGGGCAGAACGACAGATTTTTACCTTGTCGGCTCAGGGATTCGATCTAGCAACCTTTCGCTTACTGGCCCAACGCCCTAACCACTAGGCTACCTGCCGTCCCTTATAGTGTCTCCCCTGCTATTTATCTATGACCTGTATATAGTGTCTCCCCTGCTGATAGCCACAGTGTTTGGCTGTTACCACGGAGACTGACCTGCTCGTTGCGGAATGTTTACAGCGATGCAGTCCCAGAATGCTGTGTTGGCTGACAGGTAGGGAGGTGGAGTTGTAGGAACACTGAGGCAGGCAGGCAGGCAGGCAGGCTGGCAGGCAGGCAGACAGACAGACAGACAGACAGACAGACAGACAGACAGACAGACAGTTAATAGAGGGTTTGTAACTATCTGGTGCCTGCCTCACTCCCATGGGGGGTTAGTAAGGGTTTCATGGGGGGCTCAGCCCCAGGAAGGGGGGGTGGAGCTTGTCTATGTCCCAAGTGGCACCATATTCCCTATATAGTGCACTACTTTTGACCTGAGCCCTATTGGTTCCAGTCAAAAGTAGTGCACTATATAGGGAACCATTTAGGATGCATCCATGGCTATTAAATCACCAGTTGTAAGGCTGGATTTAGCCATCTCCATGGCAACACTGATGGATGGGCTTCTGCACTACAGTTTACAATAAGAGAGGGGGAGAAACAGAGAGAGGGAGGGAGGGAGGGATACACACTTCCCACAGGGCCGGGTGGTGAGACAGGGATGCAGCTTAAGCCCCACCCTCTTCAACATATATATCAACGAATTGGCGAGGGCACTAGAACAGTCTGCAGCACCCGGCCTCACCCTACTAGAATCTGAAGTCAAATGTCTACTGTTGGCTGATGATGATTTGGTGCCTCTGTCCCCAACCAAGGAGGGCCTACAGCAGCACCTAGATCTTCTGCACAGATTCTGTCAGACCTGGGCCCTGACAGACCTGGGCCCTGTCAGACCTGGGCCCTGTCAGACCTGGGCCCTGACAGTAAATCTCAGTAAGACAAAAATAATGGTGTTCAAAAAAAGTTCCAGTTGCCAGGACCACAAATACAAATTCCATCCAGACACCGTTGCCATAGAAAACACAAAAAACGATACATACCTCGGCCTAAACATCAGCTCCACAGGGTAACTCCCTCACAACAAACTATACATACCTCGGCCTAAACATCAGCGCCACAGGTAACTTCCACAAAGCTGTGAACGATCTGAGAGACAAGGCAAGAAGGGCCTTCTATGCCATCAAAAGGAACATAAAATTCTACATACCAATTAGGATCTGGCTAAAAATACTAGAATCAGTTATAGAACCCATTGCCCTTTATGGTTGTAAGGTCTGGGGTCCGCTCACTAACCAAGAATTCACAAAATGGGACAAACACCAAATTGAGACTCTGCATGCAGAATTCTGCAAAAATATCCTCTGTGTACAATGGAAAACACCAAATAATGAATGCAGGGCAGAATTAGGCCGATACCCGCTAATTATCAAAATCCAGAAAAGAGCCGTTCAATTTTACAACCACCTAAAAGGAAGCGATTCCCAAACTTTCCATAACAAAGTCATCACCTACAGAGAGATGAACCTGGAGAAGAGTCCCCTAAGCAAGCTGGTCCTGGGGCTCTGTTCACAAACACAAACAGACCCCACAGAGCCCCAGGACAGCAACACAATTAGGCCCAACCAAATCATGAGAAAACAAAAAGATAATTACTTGATACATTGGAAAGAATTAACAAAAAATCAGAGCAAACTAGAATGCAATTTTGCCATAAACAGAGAGTACACAGTGGCAGAATACCTGACCACTGTGACTGACCCAAATTTAAGGAAAGCTTTGACTATGTACAGACTAAGTGAACATAGCCTTGCTATTGAGAAAGGCTGTTGTAGGCAGACCTGGCTCTCAAGAGAAGACAGGCTATGTGCACACTGCCCACAAAATGAGGTGGAAACTGAGCTTCACTTCCTAACCTCCTGCCAAATGTATGACCATATTAGAGACACATATTTCCCTCAGATTACACAGATCCACAAATAATTCGAAAACAAACCCAATTTTGATAAACTCTCATATCTACTGGGTGAAATATCACAGTGTGACATCACAGCAACAAGATTTGTGACCTGTTTCTACAACCAGTGAAGAACAAACACCAATGTAAATACAACCCATATTTGTTTATTTTCCCCTTTTGTACTTTAACTATTTGGGTTTACTGGTCATAGAATTACATACATAGTCCCGAAAATGATTGTAATTAAAATGAAATCTATATTATAATTGTAATGAAAGGAAATCTATAATGTAAAAGTATATCTGTATTATTTGGTTGTCTCTTCTGAACTTCCAGTGTTCCAGAACATCTGGTAAAAAGCATCAGCTGGCAGACACTCCAGGCTGTCAACTTCTGTCATAAACAGAACGTAAGTGCTTTTCCCTGGTTTTTCTCCGTCCCTCCTCTACCCAGACCGCTGTTTTACTAGCATTCCAGTCTCCTGGCCGACCAACCGTTAATCTTTCACTGAGATACAACAAACCGCCACGGGGCCACTTTAACAGTCAAGCTGCACAGCTAAAGTCCGGATATGGGGTGTAGTTTATTATTGCACACCGTAGCAAAACGTTTTGCAACAGGAAAAAAAACAAAAAAAAAACAACTGTTTCTCATTGGACGAATTCAGGTAGTTCCCTAAACACTTTTGGCCCGTTTGCTTCTGTTTGGTTCCTAGTGAATACACCCGCCTGATCTGCTGCATGTCTTCTCTAGCCTGGCAAAGTACTGTCTTCTCTAGCCTGGCAAAGTACCGTCTTCTCTAGCCTGGCAAAGTACCGTCTTCTCTAGCCTGGCAAAGTACCAGATCTGTTTGTGCTGCCTTGTCACATCGTAACAGTGTGACATAGCCTGGTCCCAGGTCTGTTTGTGTTGTCTTGTTAACGATTTACTTGACAATGTGACCATAGGAGTTGGCAAGACGGCACAAACAGATCTGGGAACCAGGCTGTTTGTCCTCTTCTCACATACAGATCAACAACCGTACAAGACCACCACATGATCAGCTGTGGTTGAATGAATGGTCCGCCCTGGCTGGCACTGTTAAACGACTTAACGTTTTGGTTATTGGCTCTGTCTCCTGCAGTGCATCCACAGAGACGTGAAGCCCGAGAATATCCTCATCACTAAACAGCAGGTCATTAAGCTCTGTGACTTCGGATTCGCCAGGATCCTCAGTAAGTTCGTTTTTTTTCGTCGTGTCCCAAATGGCATCCTATTCACTGTGAAGTGCTATACATGTTTACTATGATCCATATGGTTCTGGTCAAATGTAGTGCACTATGTAGGGAATATAGTGCTATTTGGTACACCGTCATTATGAGGCTCCTTCCCTGAGCAGAATAGTCATGTTTCTGTACTGTTTCTGTAGGTATACTGCCACCTGGTGGAGTCCTGTTGTAATACCACTGTCTTAACTTTCTGCCATTGCATCACCATTGAAATCAACACTAGTTCCATTTCTTATCAATTCTTCCCTCCTAAACAGAGTCTTGTATCTAACAGCTTCCAGGCTCGTGTGTATTTTTTGAGGAAATAACACAATACAGTAAAAATATGAATTTTTGATTCACATTGAACAATGAAGTTATATTTATTGTGTTCTGTTCTATCCTATACCATTATATTCTAACTATCTGTCTGTGTTGTGTAAAGCCTGCTTATAAAAAGTCTTACAATGCATTATAACCATATTATATTAAATGCATTATACCCGCAGGCTTTAAGTCTTGTTCCTAAACAGAGATGTGTATGGATCTGTCCCTGCAGCCGGTCCATGTGACTACTACACAGACTATGTGGCAACGAGATGGTACCGGGCCCCTGAGCTGCTAGTGGGTGATACTCAGTATGGAGCCCCTGTTGATGTCTGGGCGCTGGGCTGTGTCTTCTCTGAGCTGCTCTCTGGCATCCCCCTCTGGCCCGGCAAGTCAGACATGGACCAGCTCTACCTCATCAGGAAGACACTGGGTACGTGGGATTAATATAGCTAGGGTGTCCCAAATGGCACCCTATTCCCTTCATAGTGCACGACTGTTGGCACCCTATTCCCTTCATAGTGCACTACTGTTGGCACCCTATTCCCTTCATAGTGGACTACTGTTGGCACCCTATTCCCTTCATAGTGGACTACTGTTGGCACCCTATTCCCTTCATAGTGCACGACTGTTGGCACACTATTCCCTTCATAGTGCACGACTGTTGGCACCCTATTCCCTTCATAGTGCACGACTGTTGGCACCCTATTCCCTTCATAGTGCACTACTGTTGGCACCCTATTCCCTTCATAGTGCACTACTGTTGGCACACTATTCCCTTCATAGTGCACTACTGTTGGCACCCTATTCCCTTCATAGTGCACGACTGTTGGCACCCTATTCCCTTCATAGTGCACGACTGTTGGCACCCTATTCCCTTCATAGTGCACTACTGTTGGCACACTATTCCCTTCATAGTGCACTACTGTTGGCACCCTATTCCCTTCATAGTGCACGACTGTTGGCACCCTATTCCCTTCATGGTGCACTACTGTTGACCAGAGCCTGGAAATAGGGTGCTGTTTAAGACATATTCAATGTTTCAGTTAGGGATGTGTTACAACAGTTAGTGATGTGTTATAACAGTTAGGGATGTGTTATAACAATTAGTGATGTGTTATAACAGTTAGTGATGTGTTATAACAGTTAGTGATGTGTTATAACAGTTAGGGATGTGTTATAACAGTTAGGGATGTGTTATAACAATTAGTGATGTGTTATAACAGTTAGTGATGTGTTATAACAGTTAGTGATGTGTTATAACAGTTAGTGACGCGTTATAACATATTTCTATTGAAGTACGTCCGGAAAGGACAAGTGTACATTTTCACATACCAGTATATAAAACCAGTATATAATATATAAAACCAGTATATAATACCAGTATATAAAACCAGTATATAATATATAATACCAGTATATAAAACCAGTATATAATATATAATACCAGTATATAATACCAGTATATAATACCAGTATATAAAACCAGTATATAATATATAATACCAGTATATAAAACCAGTATATAATATATAATACCAGTATATAAAACCAGTATATAATATATAATACCAGTATATAAAACCAGTATATAATATATAATACCAGTATATAATACCAGTATATAATATATAATACCAGTATATAATACCAGTATATAATATATAATACCAGTATATAATACCAGTATATAAAACCAGTATATAAAACCAGTATATAATATATAATACCAGTATATAATACCAGTATATAAAACCAGTATATAAAACCAGTATATAATACCAGTATATAAAACCAGTATATAAAACCAGTATATAATATATAATACCAGTATTTAAAACCAGTATATAATACCAGTATATAAAACCAGTATATAATATATAATACCAGTATATAAAACCAGTATATAATATATAATACCAGTATATAAAACCAGTATATAATATAATACCAGTATATAATATATAAAACCAGTATATAATATATAATACCAGTATATAAAACCAGTATATAATATATAATACCAGTATATAATAGCAGTATATAATAATAATAATAATAATATATACTGCTCAAAAAAATAAAGGGAACACTAAAATAACACATCCTAGATCTGAATGAAAGAAATAATCTTATTAAATACTTTTTTCTTTACATAGTTGAATGTGCTGACAACAAAATCACACAAAAATAATCAATGGAAATCCAATTTATCAACCCATGGAGGTCTGGATTTGGAGTCACACTCAAAATTTAAAGTGGAAAACCACACTACAGGCTGATCCAACTTTGATGTAATGTCCTTAAAACAAGTCAAAATGAGGCTCAGTAGTGTGTGTGGCCTCCACGTGTCTGTATGACCTCCCTACAACGCCTGGGCATGCTCCTGATGAGGTGGCGGATGGTCTCCTGAGGGATCTCCTCCCAGACCTGGACTAAAGCATCCACCAACTCCTGGACAGTCTGTGGTGCAACGTGGCGTTGGTGGATGGAGCGAGATATGATGTCCCAGATGTGCTCAATTGGATTCAGGTCTGGGGAACGGGCGGGCCAGTCCATAGCATCAATGCCTTCCTCTTGCAGGAACTGCTGACACACTCCAGCCACATGAGGTCTAGCATTGTCTTGCATTAGGAGGAACCCAGGGCCAACCGCACCAGCATATGGTCTCACAAGGGGTCTGAGGATCTCATCTCGGTACCTAATGGCAGTTAGGCTACCTCTGGCGAGCACATGGAGGGCTGTGCGGTCCCCCAAAGAAATGCCACCCCACACCATGACTGACCCACCGCCAAACCGGTCATGCTGGAGGATGTTGCAGGCAGCAGAACGTTCTCCACGGCGTCTCCAGACTCTGTCACGTCTGTCACATGTGCTCAGTGTGAACCTGCTTTCATCTGTGAAGAGCACAGGGCGCCAGTGGCGAATTTGCCAATCTTGGTGTTCTCTGCCAAATGCCAAACGTCCTGCACGGTATTGGGCTGTAAGCACAACCCCCACCTGTGGATGTCGGGCCCTCATACCACCCTCATGGAGTCTGTTTCTGACCGTTTGAGCAGACACATGCACATTTGTGGCCTGCTGGAGGTCATTTTACAGGGCTCTGGCAGTGCTCCTTCTGCTCCTCCTTGCACAAAGGCGGAGGTAGCGGTCCTGCTGCTGGGTTGTTGCCCTCCTACGGCCTCCTCCACGTCTCCTGATGTACTGGCCTGTCTCCTGGTAGCGCCTCCATGCTATGGACACTACGCTGACAGACACAGCAAACCTTCTTGCCACAGCTCGCATTGATGTGCCATCCTGGATGAGCTGCACTACCTGAGCCACTTGTGTGGGTTGTAGACTCCGTCTCATGCTACCACTAGAGTGAAAGCACCGCCAGCATTCAAAAGTGACCAAAACATCAGCCAGGAAGCATAGGAACTGAGAAGTGGTCTGTGGTCCCCACCTGCAGAACCACTCCTTTATTGGGGGTGTATTGCTAATTGCCTATAATTTACACCTGTTGTCTATTCCATTTGCACAACAGCATGTGAAATGTATTGTCAATCAGTGTTGCTTCCTAAGTGGACAGTTTGATTTCACAGAAGTGTGATTGACTTGGAGTTACATTGTGTTGTTTAAGTGTTCCCTTTATTTTTTGAGCAGTGTATAATACAAGTTGTTTCACCAGTTAGGTCAGGAAAAGGAAGGTACCATTTATTATCAGTAAACATGAGCTCCTCTGCCTGAGCACCTCCCATATGACCAACAATGTCAAATGTAATGTAAAATACAAGGCTGTCGTCACTGTCACATTACGTTCACCTGTTACAGTGTGTTAGGTAGAGGAGAGAAGTAAGAGCTTTGTCTGTCTGTCTGTCTGTCTGTCTGTCTCTATCCTCTCACTCTGTCTGTCTGTCTGTCTGTATCCTCTCTCTCGTCTGTCTGTCTGCAGGAGACCTGATCCCTCGCCACCAGCAGGTATTCAGTAAGAACCAGTTTTTCAGTGGAGTGTGCATCCCAGAGCCTCAGGAAATGGTGAGAACAAACATATAATTATGATTCATCTACCAAAACGTTAAACAAATCAGTTTAAAACATCTTGAGGAGTGTACGGTATTTCAGGGTTCCCTACTGACGGCCCGTTTGAGCTTCCTGTGGTCAATATGCAGTCATGTTCCTGCCCTCTGACCATCCTATCGGCTGAATCTAGTTGATGATCCCTGCTTTATATCAATCAAATCAACGTTCATTTGTTATATACATAGTATACAGCTGAGTGTAAACTGTGTAATGAAATGCTTACTCGCTGCCTCAAAACACTGAGGATATTATCAAAAGGATGAAAAAATTATACGCAATAAGGCATCATTTATCATCCAATAGGAAACTCTGGAACTGAAATACCCCAACCTGTCATATCAAGCACTGAGTCTGATGAAGGTAAGCCTGTCTATCCAGCCATTCACCTGCTGGCAATTTGTGTGGTAAAAATATCTGCTTCTCTTATGAAATTAATGATCTCTCATTTAATGGTCTCTGATGTTTTATTAGCAAATATTCATTCCCTAAATGACCTTTGCCCCCTGACCCCAGGGCTGCCTGCGTATGGACCCGTCGGAGCGGCTGACCTGTGAGCAGCTTCTGGAGCACCCGTACTTCGACAGCCAACGGGAGGAGAGCGAGAGCACCGGCCGGGAACATGACCGCTCCACCAAGAAGAGGTCACGCCTCCTGCCCCGCAAACACCTCCCACCTGGGGTCAGTGTGTTTCTTCACGTTAAACAGCCGGTCCCAATTCACTCCCTACCCCCTTTCCTCTTGGCTCTAACCCTTCAATGTTTGTAGATCTGTAAGGTGGAACTTGGAAGCAATATGGTGGAAGCTCCATGCAAATTGGGACCAGCTGTCAGAGATGGCAAAATGCTGTACAAACAATTGAAGGTGTTTACACGATGCAGTACATCCTCTGTCATTTATGTATTCTCTTCCACTATTTAAATTCTTGCCTATGAGATGATATAGTGTTGCTCTTCCAACTGCATTAACACTCTCGTTTCCTTTCCTCTCTCTAGTATTTGCCTCAGCTTACCAGCAGCAGTATCTTCCCAGCTCTGGACAACAAGAAGTACTATACCAACCTGAGGAAATTTAACTACCACTTCCCTAACATCTAAATCCACCATTTTGGATCAGAAATTCAACTTACCACTTCCCTAACATCTAAATCCACCATTTTGGATCAGAAATTCAACTTACCTAACATCTAAATCCACCATTTTGGATCAAAAATTCAACTTACCACTTCCCTAACATCTAAAGCAACCATTTTGGATTTGAATGGTCCATTCATCAACATACACCGTGTTCACTGTGCTAGTTAGAACTAGGAAACTGACATTTCCGACTTGCTGTAGTTACACACGTGTCGCGTACAACGAATCAGCAAGTGGGACATTTCTGAGTTTCCTAGTTCCGACTAGCATGTGAACACGGCGATATTCTGGTCAGCTCAGGAACCAGGAAGTGAATCACAACGTGGAAGGACAGGGAGAAGTCCTTGTGTTTTGTGATGTCATTCTATGCACTTATGTCAATTTTATTTTTTTCTACTGAAAGACAATTTTATTATGTGGTGTTGCCTCTATTGAAGGTGTATTTTGTATATCTATATAATGACAAGGAGCAGCCTAGTGCTCAGCTGGTAGATTGAGGTTGTCTTCCAGGCAGACTACGTTGCATGTTGTGCCGGTCAGGCACCAGATTGCTATAACATATGTGGTTGATCTGATACGGAAAATACCTATCCAGACATTGTGCGATGTAGTCAACCTGGGAACACAGCCAGATACTTGTGTAGAACAGAGGGAGCACCATAGCCTACTGCCTTGACTGGTTTTGCCAAATGTTATTTGTTTGTGGGTTTTTTTTAAAATAATGAGCGAGACAGTTGACATTTTTTGGTAGTGAATTGATTTGCATTTTGTTAAGATATTGTCTCAGAAGTAGGTTTGAGTCATTTGTAAAGAGGAGAAGCCGGAAGGAAGGTCAGCTCGGCTTTATTTTATTGGACAGAAATTGTTAATAAGCAATTGTCTGAAATGATCAGATCAGCCTCAACGTAGCTTTATGAAATGTGACAGTGGATTAAATTCAGGCTAGATCTCTGAAGAGATGTGCACTGAACAAAAATATACATGTAAAGTGTTGGTCCCATGTTTCATGAGCTGAAATAAAATGTTCCATACGCACAAAAAGCTTCTCAAATTTGTTTACATCCCTGTTAGTGAGCATTTCTCCTTTGCCAAGATATGGTGCACCTTGTGCTGGGGAGAATAAAGTGCCACAGATGTTAAGTTGAGGGAGTGTGCAATTGGCATGCTGCCTGCAGGAATGTCCACCAGAGCTGTTGCCAGAGAATTTAATGTTCATTTCTCTACCGTCGTTTTAGAGAATTTAGCAGTGCCTCACAACCGCAGACCACGTGTAGAAACAGAGTGCCCCATGGTGGCGGTGAGGTTATGGGGCAGGTGTAACCGATGTGAAATGGCTAGCTAGTTAGCGGTGGTGCGCACTAATAGCGTTTCAATCGGTGACGCCACTCGCTCTGAGACCTTGAAGTAGTTGTTCCCCTTGCTCTGCAAGGACCGCGGCTTTTGTGGCGCGATGGGTAACGATGCTTTGTGGGGTGTCAGTTGATGTGTGCAGAGGAGCCCAGGTTGGGGCGAGGAGAGGGACGGAACCTACACTGTTGCATAAGCTACGAACAAAATTGCAATGTGAATACACAGAGATAGCGTGACAAGGGCCCATTGTGCCATTCATCCGCCCCCATCTGTTTCAGCATGATAATGCACGGCTGTGTGTCACAAGGATCTGTACACATTTCCTAGAGGCTGAAAACGTCCCCGTTCTTCCATGGCCTGCATACTCAAACATGTCATCCATTGAGCATGTTTGGGATGCTCTGGACAGACGTGCATGACGACGTGTTCCAGTTCCCGCCAATATCCAGCAACTTCACACAGTGGAACAACATTCCACAACCAACAGCCTGATCAACTCTATGTGAAGGAGATGTTGTGCTGCATGAGGCAGATGGTCACACCAGATACTGACTAGTTCTGACCCAACACCCCTATTTTCTTTTCAAAAGGTATCTGTGAACAGTCATGTTCAAGCCATAGATTAGGGCCTAATTAATGCATTTCAATTGACTGATTTCCTCATATGAACTGTAACTCAGAAATTGTTGCGTTTATATTGTTCAGTATAAAAGGTAATTTCTAATGGAGCCGACGTCGGAAGTGCTTACGGTGTATGCAGTCGCCGTTAACACGGGAACATTACCTTTCGAATTTAAATCCCACTAACGCTGAAATTCCACTTTACGGATTGAATAGAGCCCTAAGACATAATTTAACCTTAGCAGTGTATTTGATTAATCATTACTGTCAGAACACCGGAGCTAAGGACTTCTATAGGCGTCTACTCCTGGACATGTTACGAACGCCAAATTAAAATGAATAAAATAATTTCTAAACTAATGAATCAATTCAATGAAATCCTCAGCCTTGTTACAGTCTTTGTACTTTTGTTTTTTTAATGGAGTCATACTTAATAAACATTAAGGGAGATAATACCAACAAAGTCCAGTTGAAAACATGTTGCCATAGTAATCTCATCTGTCCCGTGTCCCACTAGGCTGGTCCCAGATCTGTTTGTGCCGTCTTGCCAACTCCTATGGTCATGCCAATGACCATAGGAGTAGGCCATAGAGTACTGGCCATAGGAGGCCATGCCAATGACAATAGGAGTAGGCCATGCCAATGACCATAGGAGTAGGCCATAGAGTACTGGCCATAGGAGGCCATGGCAAGACAGCACCAACAGATCTGGG
This sequence comes from Salmo trutta, assembly GCF_901001165.1. Classification (NCBI taxonomy): domain Eukaryota; kingdom Metazoa; phylum Chordata; class Actinopteri; order Salmoniformes; family Salmonidae; genus Salmo; species Salmo trutta. The sequence continues at coordinate 39,686,657 of NC_042989.1, forward strand.
ACCAAGGTCATATTCACTACAAACCAAAAAGAAAAAAAATAGACTAAAACGGCAATTCAAATTTTCATTGCAAAACCCTTAACGATATGCTACAATATGCTGCTGCAAAACAACGTGCATCTTCTGGTCATCATGGCACTACCCACTGTTCCTCTGTGGTTGTGGTTCATCCTCAGTCTGTCAGTCAGTCCAGATCCAGCTCTATGTCCAGCCCAGGTAGAGCTGTCTGGAGTCTCTCCACGGTCTTCTCCTTCTCTACCACTCCTGGCAGATCGCTGAGGTACAGATGTTCTAGACTCCTGGGAGATAGTCAAACTAAATAGTCAAACTAAATATAAACACTAATATAGTCAAGTCATCATGGAGACCGGTCATGAGAAAAGCCTTGTGCCGGAACGTCAACATGAAAACAGCCTCCACTTCAGGGGATCAATATCCACAGATTTTATATTATTTTACTGGTTGGCCTCTAGTACAGCCACACTTCCATAATGATGTTCCCAGGCACAGTAGCAGACCCACCTGAGTTTATGCAGGGCGATGAGACCCTTGTCAGTCACATTCCCACAGGAGACCACCTCCATCTTGTACAGGCTGGCCTGTAGGTTCTCTATGGTGCTTATTCTCTCTAAGCAGGCATCCTCTATGTACATACTCTTGTTTAGTTTGAGCTCTTCGACATGCTGTAGTCCATCTAGAGGGGGGAAACATTGAATTCAACATACTTCAGCAGCTCGGTCCCATAGCTGATTGCGTTATATTGCCAACTCTTATGGTCATTTTGGGGAGGCAGGGTAGCCTAGTGGTTAGCGTGTCGGGCCAGTAACCGAAAGGTTGCTAGATCGAATCCCCGAGCTGAAATCTGTTGGTTGCCCCTGAACAAGGCAGTTAACCCACTGTTCCTAGGCCGTCATGGTAAATAAGAATTTGTTCTTAACAGACTTGCCCAGTTAAATAAAGGTTAAATCGTTTAAAAAAAAATGTTTGTCATGACAACAAGTCACAGGATGTTGCAATACAACAAATAGATTTGCAACCAGGCTATTGAGGGCTCTGTAGCGGTTTCTCTGAGCCCAGTGCTAAGCATGCCAGACCAGGCCAGGCAGGGTGACAGACAGTGTTCTCAGTCTCTCTTTCTGGTGTAAAACATCCTGTTCTCCTGCGTCACTCCCCAGGTAAACAGTCTGGAAGACACCAACTTTCACCCTCACCTCTCACTTTCTCCTAACACGCCCAGGTGTCGGATTATATAGGATTAGCTGAACATTAAAGCCAACCATACGGAACTGAAATCTTTTTCTGGTTAAAAATACACAATGACAGCATTCTATTCCCCCCCCCGAGGGCATGCAATGCTTAAATTAAGTGAATAATTGATAATAGAAGACTGTCTTTTAATAAATTGATTTGTATTTAGTCAAAGTCACTAGAACAGACACTAGTGTCTTGTGTCAGACTAAACAAATTGAGTAGATGCCCAGCGTAGTCACGATATCTGGTTCTGAGAATAGTGAGACCTCTGCCACAGGGTTTCACCTCACCGTCGAGGCTAGTGAGACACCGAAAAGGTTTTGGAGATTGGAAGGCTGCATTGGAAAACGTACCCAGGTGATCGAAGCCTTTGTACATGATGCAAGAGTCTGTGGCGTCGATGCCCTGGATCTTGTATTGTCCCAGAGGGCCGGTGGGCAGGCCGTTGTAGTCGTGTTGCCAGCGGTCGAACCCCTGGAACCTCACCTTGGCACCGCACCTTGTCAGCCACTCTGCAGCAGCACGGTCTGGACCCACCGCCTTGATACGCTCATAGTCTACTCTGGTGACAAGAATAGAATTACTACTAATACATTATTACAAATACATAAAGAATATAGTAATTACTACCTCAGCTGTATTGTGGTCCACAGAGTATACTATTTAGTACATTACTAATCTATCACTCTGGATAAGGAGAGTGTCTGATAAAATGTAATGTATTCTGTTTAGCTAAAGTCTAATATTAGATACTGATGATTGTATCACTCACTTGTTGAAGACAGCATTGAGCCATCCCCAGAACGGTCTGCTGCCCTCAAGTGACAAAGTTTTCTTCGAGGAGAGAACGGTCTGTAGTGCCTTGGACAGTAGCCTCATATCTTCAGGTCTGAAAGACATTATATGATATTATATTACTGCGACAGCAGCCTCGTATCTTCAGGTCTGAAAGACATTACATTATATTACTGCGACAGCAGCCTCATATCTTCAGGTCTGAAAGACATTACATTATATTACTGCGACAGCAGCCTCATATCTTCAGGTCTGAAAGACATTACATGATATTATATTACTGCGACAGCAGCCTCGTATCTTCAGGTCTGAAAGACATTACATCGTATTATATTACTGCGACAGCAGCCTCGTATCTTCAGGTCTGAAAGACATTACATTATATTACTGCGACAGCAGCCTCATATCTTCAGGTCTGAAAGACATTACATTATATTACTGCGACAGCAGCCTCATATCTTCAGGTCTGAAAGACATTACATGATATTATATTACTGCGACAGCAGCGTCATACCGTGTCTTTCTGACCTGAAGATATGTTGAGGGATGTCCTCTAATGTAAGACTGATGGGATTTTTAAAATTCGTGTAAAAAAAATGTTACCATCGACATACTAATTTAGATGTCTAATCTCTGAATAACGTTGCTTTTGATCCAGACAGACGGAGCTAAATTAAATCCTAGATAAACTGTTTGTTAGGAGACATTACCTAATAGCTGCAGACAGTTACCAATAAACGTAGACAACGCAGCACCACACAAGACACAAACAAATAAGAAAACTTGCTTTTAAAACACTAAAAGTCCTAAGCAATCAAGACGTGTGAGATTTAATTTGTCGACGTATTTGTTAAAACCAGCTGATAATTGACTTACCTTGCGTTCACCTGTCTGTTAGTTTACTGTTTTCACGTTGCCAACATGTTTCCGGCCGTCTGAACTTTAACCCTTTACGTACGACAGACGCGCCTTGCCATTGGCTCCTCCAACTGGGTGAAGGGTCAAAGGGGCAGAGCTCCGTGTCAGCGAGGAGTTTGATTATGACTGTCTCGTAGCGAGAGAAACCTTGTGGACTACTGCTGTTTAATAAAAACACATTCACACAATATGTGTGCACGGCCATTGATGTTACTGTCAAAGCTGGTATAGGTTACTATTCAATCTCTGTCGAGATGATACGGACACTAAGCAGCGCGTCGTTTGCTGCTTTATTTGCAACCGTGGCAAAGTCCACGATATGCAGAACAGCTAGAATACACAGGTGAGTGGGGTGTGACGGGTGAGTGTGTGTGCAGAGGTAGAAAAGTACCAAATTGTCTAGTCTAGGCAGCTGCTAGTGGGCTTTATGGATCTCCAGTAACGAGACTATGGTCTGGGCTTGATGTGCACAGCCGGTATGTTCGCCGGCGACAGGTTCTATATTTAAGATGAATTAAAGAGTGACTGCCTTTAAAAAAATCCCTTTCAAAACGGCATCGATATGAGTCGGAAACATTTACATTTTAGTCATTTAGCAGACGCTCTTATCCAGAGCGACTTACAGTAATGAATGCATGCATTTTTTTTAATTTTTTTTTTCGTACTGGTCCCCCGTGAGAATCGAACCCACAACCCTGGCGTTGCAAACACCATGCTCTACCAACTGAGCCACACGGGAAACAGTTATTCGGTTGTCAAAGTGTAAATGGGACAACTTTGGTCATAAAGTCAGTCTCGTCTAAAACGGAGTTTGGAATTATCCGTGATTTGCCCACTAACATGGGGTGAACAGCTGCAGTGATTGGTCTCTGTACAATAGAGTCCCACAGTGATGGTGCAGCTGTAGAACCTTTTGAGGATCTGAGGACCAATGCTAAATCTTTTCAGTTTCCTGAGGGGGAATAGGCTTTGTTGTGCCCTCTTCACGACTGTTTTGGTGTGTTTGGACAATGATAGTTTATTGTTGATGTGTACACCGAGGAACTTTACTAACAACATGCCACTGACTGAGTAAAGCCTGAGTGTCTATGTATGCGGATGACTCAACACTATACACGTCAGCGACTGAAATGACTGAAACACTCAACAGTTGCAGTCAGTTTCAGAGTGGGTGGCAAGGAATAAGTTAGCCCTAAATATTTCTACAACTAAAAGCATTGTATTTGGAAAAAAACACTCACGAAATCCTAAACCTCAACTAAATCTTGTAATAAATAATGACGAAATTGGGCAAATTGAGATGATTAAACTGCTTGCAGTAACCCTGGATTGTAAACTGTCATGGTCAAAACATATTGATACAACAGTAGCTAAGATGGGGAGAAGTCTGTCCATAATAAAGCTCTGCTCTGCCTTCTTAACAACACTATCAACAAGGCAGGTCCTACAGGCCCTAGTTTCTACCTTCTTAACAACACTATCAACAAGGCAGGTCCTACAGGCCCTAGTTTCTACCTTCTCAACAACACTATCAACAAGGCAGGTCCTACAGGCCCTAGTTTCTACCTTCTTAACAACACTATCAACAAGGCAGGTCCTACAGGCCCTAGTTTCTACCTTCTTAACAACACTATCAACAAGGCAGGTCCTACAGGCCCTAGTTTCTACCTTCTTAACAACACTATCAACAAGGCAGGTCCTACAGGCCCAAGTTTCTACCTTCTTAACAACACTATCAACAAGGCAGGTCCTACAGGCCCTAGTTTCTACCTTCTTAACAACACTATCAACAAGGCAGGTCCTACAGGCCCTAGTTTCTACCTTCTTAACAACACTATCAACAAGGCAGGTCCTACAGGCCCTAGTTTCTACCTTCTTAACAACACTATCAACAAGGCAGGTCCTACAGGCCCTAGTTTCTACCTTCTTAACAACACTATCAACAAGGCAGGTCCTACAGGCCCAAGTTTCTACCTTCTTAACAACACTATCAACAAGGCAGGTCCTACAGGCCCTAGTTTCTACCTTCTTAACAACACTATCAACAAGGCAGGTCCTACAGGCCCTAGTTTCTACCTTCTTAACAACACTATCAACAAGGCAGGTCCCACAGGCCCTAGTTTTGTGGCACCTGGACTACTGTTCAGTCGTGTGGTCAGGTGCCACAAAAAAAGGACTTAAGAAAATTGCAATTGTCTCAGAACAGGGCAGCACGGCTGGCTCAGAACAGGGCAGCACGGCTGGCTCAGAACAGGGCAGCACGGCTGGCTCAGAACAGGGCAGCACGGCTGGCTCAGAACAGGGCAGCACGGCTGGCTCAGAACAGGGCAGCACGGCTGGCTCAGAACAGGGCAGCACGGCTGGCTCAGAACAGGGCAGCACGGCTGGCTCTTGGATGGACACAGAGAGCTAATATTAATAATATGCATGTCAGTCTCTCCTGGCTGAAAGTGGAGGAGAGATTGACTTCATCACTACTTTTATTTATGAGAGGTTGAATGCACCGAGCTGTCTGTCTAAACTACTGGCACACAGCTCAGACACCCATCCATACCCCACAAGACATGCCACCAGAGGTCTCTTCACAGTCCCCAAGTCCAGAACAGACTATGGGAGGCGCACAGTACTACATAGAGCCATGACTACATGGAACTCTATTCCACATCAGGTAACTGATGCCAGCAGTAAAATTAGATTTAAAAAAAAAGATTAAAAAACACCTGGAACAGAGGGGACTGTGAAGCAACACAAACACATGCATACACACGATAACATATGCACTATATACACACACACACACACACACACACACACACACATGGATTTAGTATTGTAGATCTGTGGTGGAGTAGGGGTCTGCGGGCACACAGTGTGTTGTGAATAGGGTTGCAAAGGGCCAGAATATTTCCGTGGGAAGTTAAGCCCTGGAATTTGGGCAATTTTGCTTAAATTCATCAAAAAAGTTAGCTTATAACAGTGAACCTTTTTGTGGCATACACATAAGGCAATTCTAGGTCTTGTGGCATATTTTGGTTAAACTATCCTCAATTCAATGGAATTGCAACCCTCTGCAGGCACAGTGCATTCTTCCATCACATGTACAGCTGATTCTCAAGATCTTGCACGCTAATGATATGCTATTGAGCCCACACTACTATACTGTCAGACAAGGACTACATGCTTTCTGGTAAGTTTTGATTACAATACTGGGTGGGGTGAATATATTTTATGGCATAAATTATTTTTTGTTAACTTGTAAATAGTAGCCTATAGTAGCCAGCAAAGTGTGTTTAAATCTAACTTGTTAACAATTTCTGCTAGTTAGTGTTTGCTTCCATGTGGGTTTTATCTTGCTTGAGCCTGCTAACTGAGGAGTGTTAATTCACCTGTTTCCATACATGTTTCATTTTAAAACATTTATCTTACAAAGGAGTTGTTTAATCTAACTGCTTAACTATTTATCTGTACATGGAATTGTATTTGTTGTTTTTGTTTACTCATTTCTTTCCCTAATCTTTACAGGAAAATGCCACGGGCGCCATCTGATGTGTGGAGACATTCCACTGCAGCTAATGTAGAAGGAAAAGCTGTGTACATTTGCAAATACTTTGTCAAATCATATGTGAAGAATGCAACAAAGATGCAGAATCATCTGGCCAAGTGCATAAAGTTCCCTCGGCGCTCACAATAGCAGCAATTTACCTCACCAAGCAAAGTGAGACGAATAAGAGCACCACATTGAAGCTGCCCAGCAACACCCGTTGGGGTCGCGTTGTCATCATGTTTGACAGTCTCCTGGAGGGGAAGGAGTCTCTCCAAGAAATGGCCATATCCCAGTCTGCCGATATGGACAGCCCAATCAAGAGGATCCTCCTGGATGATGTATTTTGGGAGAGAGTGGTAAGCAGCCTGAAACTCCTGAAACCTGTAGCAGTAGCCATTGCACGGATTGAGGGAGACAATGCCATCCTGTCTGATGTTCAGACTGCTTGCAGATGTAAGAGAAGAAATCCATACTGCCCTGCCCACTTCACTGTTGCTCCAAGCAGAGGAAACAGCAGTTCTGAAATGCATCAAAAAGCGTGAAGACTTCTGCCTGAAGCCCATACACGCTGCAGCGTACATGTTGGACCCCAAGTATGCTGGCAAGAGCATCCTGTCTGGTACAGAGATCAACAAGGCCTATGGTGTCATCACTACCGTGTCTCGCTACCTTGACCTGGATGAGGGCAAGGTTCTTGGCAGTCTGGCGAAGTACACTTCCAAGCAAGGGCTTAGGGATGGAGAAGCAATATGGCAGTCATGCCAACATATCTCATCAGCCACCTGGTGGAAGGGACTTTGTGGATCTGAGGCTCTTTCCTCTGTTGCCTCCATCATCCTCCAAATCCCACCAACATCAGCCACCTCAGAGCGCAACTGGTCCTTGTTTGGGAACACACACACCAAAGCACGCAACAGGCTGACCAATACAAGGTTTGAAAAATTGGTGGCCAACCGGGGCAAATTTTAGGCTTTTTGAGCCTGACAACAAGCCATCCTCAACAAGGTTGGAAAGTGACAGTGAAGATGATGTTCAAGAGGTGGACATTGAGGAGGTCCAGGGAGAAGACATGTAAGCCTGAGAGGAAGACAACCAAAGCTTTAGTTTGTACACTATGATTTTACAGATGTATGTTGAAAATGTTTTTGGGGAGATGCGATGGATCATTGGGGATCATTCAATATTCCCCTTTCTTTTGTTGTTCAGTGAAATCATCCCATGTGAAGAGTCAACTCATTTAATTAAAGTTTAATTCGTAACTAAATTATTTCTATTGGAAGGATTTAATCATTTGCAATTATGTCTACTTATAAGGTAAAAGGTTTCTGTTTCTGTCTCCATATGATATGGTAAATATATCCGATGCATAATAAATACAAACTTAACTCTCAACCTGTTCCACTGCAGCCCCGTCGATGAGAAAGGGGGCGTGCTCAGTCCTCCATTTCCTGTAGTCCACAATCATCTCCTTTGTCTTGATCACGTTGAGGGAGAGGTTGTTGTCCTGGCACCACATGGCCAGGTCTCTGACCTCCTCCCTATAGGCTGTCTCACTGTTGTCGGTGATCAGGCCTACCACTGTTGTGTCATTGGCAAACTCAATGATGGTGTTGGAGTCGTGCCTGGCCATGCAGTCATGAGTGAACAGGGAGTACAGGAGGGGACATAGCACGCACCCCTGAGGGGCACCCGTGTTGAGGATCAGCGTGGCGGATGTGTTGTTGCCTACCCTTACCACCTGGGTCCGGTCAGTCAGGAAGTCCAGGATCCAGTTGCAGAGGGAAGTGTTTAGTCCCAGGGTCCTTAGCTTAGTGGTGAGCTTTGAGGGCATTATGGTGTCGTATGCTGAGCTGTAGTCAATAAATGGCATTCTCACATAGGTGTTCCTTTTGTCCAGGTGGGAAAGGGCAGTGTGGAGTGCGATAGAGATTGCATCATCTGTGGATCTGTTGGGGTGGTATGCAAATTGGAGTGGGTCTAGGGTTTCTGGGATAATGGTGTTGTGAGCCATGACCAGCCTTTCAAAGCATTTCATGGCTACAGATGTGAGTGCCACAAGGCGGTAGTCATTTAGGCAGGTTACCTTAGTCCTTGTGCCCAAGAACACTATGGTGGTCTGCTTGAAGCATGTTGGTATTACAGACTCAATCAGGAACATGTTGAAAATGTCATTGAAGACACTTGCCAGTTGGTCAGCGCATGCTCGGAGTACACGTCCTGGTAATCCGTCTGGCCCTGCGGCTTGTGAATGTTGACCTGTTTAACTTGTTAGGGATAGGGGGCAGTATTTACACGGCCGGATAAAAAACGTACCCGATTTAATCTGGTTACTACTCCTGCCCAGTAACTAGAATATGCATATAATTATTGGCTTTGGATAGAAAACACCCTAAAGTTTCTAAAACTGTTTGAATGGTGTCTGTGAGTATAACAGAACTCATATGGCAGGCTAAAACCTGAGAAGATTCCTTACAGGAAGTGGCCTGTCTGACCATTTCTTGCCCTCCTTGATCATCTCTAACAAAACAGGGGATCTCTAACAAAACAGGGGATCTCTGGCATGACGTGACACTTCCTACGGCTCCCATAGGCTCTCAGAACCCGGGAAAAAGCTGAATGACGTAATTCCAGGCCCAGGCTGAAACACACTAGCGCGTTTGGCAAGTGCTCTATCAGAGGGCCATCAGACTGAGGCTCGTGCATGAGGGGATCCCATGCTTTTACTTTCACTCTCTTTGTATTAAAAAACGATTTCCTGGTCGGAATATTATCGTTTTTTTACGAGAAAAATGGCATAAAAATTTATTTTAAACAGCGGTTGACATGCTTCGAAGTACGGTAATGTAATATTTAGAATTTTTTTTGTCACGAAATGCGTCGTGCTCGCCACCCTTATTTACCCTTTCGGATAGTGTCTTGAACGCACGAACAAAACGCCGCTATTTGGATATAACAATGGATTATTTGGGACCAAACCAACATTTATTATTGAAGTAGAAGTCCTGGGAGTGCATTCTGACGAAGAACAGCAAAGGTAATACAATTTTTCTTATAGTAAATCTGACTTTGGTGAGTGCTACACTTGCTGGGTGTCTAAATAGCTAGCCCTGTGATGCCGGGCTATCTATCTAGAATATTGCAAAATATGCTTTCACCAAAAAGCTATTTTAAAATCGGACATATCGAGTGCATAGAGGAGTTCTGTATATATAATTCTTAAAATAATTGTTATGCTTTTTGTGAACGTTTATCGTGAGTAATTTAGTAAATTCACCTGAAGTGTTCGGTGGGAATGCTAGTCACATGCTAGTCACCTGCTAATGTAAAAAAGCTGGTTTTTGATATAAATATGAACTTGATTGAACAGACATGCATGTATTGTATAACATAATGTACTAAGATTGTCATCTGATGAAGATCATCAAAGGTTAGTGCTGCATTTAGCTGTGGTTTGGGTTTATGTGACATTATATGCTAGCTTGAAAAATGGGTGTCTGATTATTTATGGCTGGGTACTCTGCTGACATAATCTAATGTTTTGCTTTCGTTGTAAAGCCTTTTTGAAATCGGACAGTGTGGTTAGATTAACGAGAGTCTTGTCTTTAAAATTGTGTAAAATAGTCATATGTTTGAGAAATTGAAGTAATAGCATTTCTAAGGTATTTGAATAACGCGCCACGGGATTCAACTGGCCCAGAGAGGTTAAAGGTCTTACTCACATCAGCTGCGGAGAGTGTGATCACAGTCGTCCGGAACAGCTGATGCTGTCATGCATGTTTCAGTGTTACTTGCCTCGAAGCGCACATAGAAGTAGTTTAGCTCGTCTGGTAGGCTCGTGTCACTGGGCAGTTCGCGGATGTGCTTCCCTCTGTACTCTGTAATAGTTTGCAAGCCCTGCCACATACGACGAGTGTCGGTGCCAGTGTAGTACGATTCAATCTTAGTCCTGTATTGACGCTTAGCCTGTTTGATGGTTTGTCGGAGTGCATAGCGGGATTTCTTATAAGCTTCCAGGTTAGAGTCCTGCTCCTTGAAAGCGGCAGCTCTACCCTTTAACTCAGTGCGGATGTTGCCTGTAATCCATGGCTTCTGGTTGGAGTATGTACGTACAGTCACTAGGGACGACGTCATCGATGCACTTATTGATGAAGCCAGTGACTGATGTGGTGTACTCCTCAATGCCATCGGAGGAATCCCGGAACATATTCCAGGCTGTGCTAGCAAAACAGTCCTGTAGTTCAGCATCTGCTTCATCTGACCACTTTTTTATAGACAGTCTCTGGTGTTTCCTGCTTTAATTTTGGCTTGTAAGCAGCAATCAGGAGGATAGAATTATGGTCAGATTTGCCAAATGGAGGGCGAGGGAGAGCTTTGTACGCATCTGTGTGTGGAGTAAAGGTGGTTGAGTTTTTTTTTTTTTCTTTTTTTTTCCGTCTGGTTGCACATTTTAACATGCTGGTAGAATTTAGGTAAAATGGATTTAAGTTTCCCTGCATTAAAGTCCCCGGCCACTAGGAGCGCTGCGTTTGGATGAGCATTTTCTGATTTGCTTATGGCCGTATACAGCTCATTGAGTGCGGTCTTAGTGCCAGCATCGGTTTGTGGTGGTAAATAGACAGCTACGAAGAATATAGATAAACTCTCTTGGTAAATAGTGTGGTCTACAGCTTATCATGAGATACTCTACCTCAGGTGAGAAAAACTGACACTTCCTTAAACTTTGTGCACCAGCTGTTGTTTACAAATATACATAGACCCCCACCCCTTATCTTACCAGAGGCTGCTGTTCTATCCTGCCGAAAAAGCGTAAAACCTGCCAGCTGTATGTTATTCATGTCGTCGTTCAGCCAGGACTCGGTGAAACGTAAGAGTTTTTAATGTCCCGTTGGTAGGATATATGTGCTCATAATTTGTGTATTTTATTATCCAATGATTGCATATTGGCTAATAGTACTGATGGTAGAGGCAGATTACCCACTCGCCATCGGATCCTTACAAGGCACCCAGACCTACGTCCCAGATATCGGTCTCTTTATCCTACGAGTAACGGGGATGAGGGCCTTGTTGGGTGTCTGGAGTAAATCCTTTGTGTCCGACTCGTTAAAAGAAAAAATCTTCTTCCAGTACGGATAATCGCTGTCCTGATATCTAGAAGCTCTTTTGGGTCATAAGAGACGGTGGTAGAAACGTAATGTACAAAATAAGTTACAAATAACGCAAAAAAAACGCACACTAGCACAATTGGTTAGGGGACTGTGAAATGAGAGTATGCAAATATGTCAAGGCAATGGGTGGCTACTTTGAAGAATCTCAAATATAAAATATATTTTTGATTTAACACTTTTCTTTGGTTCCTACATGATTCCATATGTGTTATTTCATAGTTTTGATGTCGTCACTATTATTCTACAATGTAGAAAATAGTAAAAATAAAGAAAAACCCTTGAATGAGTAGGTGTGTCCAAACTTTTGACTGGTACAGAACAGGTTATTCAAACTGCTCGTGGGCGTCTGCATAGCCAGGCGCTAAAATAGAACTTCGCTTCTCCCATCTCCTCATTGGTTTTTAGGCGCATAGACCCACGTGGGTGATTGAACGATGAACTGAGGTCCACACTCCAGTCCAGTTGGTGGTGGTAATGCACCTTAAAGTTGGTTGCCAACCACCATATAAAGTCCAAAGAAGAAGACTGAAGGAGGAGAGATGACTAGAAACTAACTCAGTTTACCCTTTTTCTTAATTGTCAGAGTAGAGGACCTTGTGCATTTCAGGTCAAATAAAAACCCAATATTTAGATCCCAGGATACATTAGCTAGAAATGTGGGAGAAGGAAAAACGTGCTGAAGGAAGGAAAGACATAGATACATTAACTAGGAGAAAATCTCCTTTTCTCCTAAAGATAACAAGGTTAAGTAAAGATAACAAGGACGTTGGGGATCATGTAAGGGCCAGGCGGCCTAATTACAGAGCCATGACAAAGTACAGTTAGGTAAATGAAATTATGTTAAACATACACTGCCTAGGGTACATCTGGAAAAGTACATGAAATGAGGTAACTGATTAAGTACATATGAACCTGGTGAACTCAGAAAGAAACACACGTGAAAGGAAGATGGGACAGGCAACCGAGAGCATGCATGTGATGCATGCATTAATTTTATGTTCACGTGAGGAAGGTTTGGCCACCATTATGTTAGAAATAAGAGCAGATATGGGCGTTATCCTCAGATGTGGGCGTTATCCATAGGATTGAAAGATAATGGTGGCAGAAAGGAAAAAGGGTTTTTCTTCATTTACATAAAGGATGGACCTATGTATTGTATGTGGATAAAAAGCAGAGCTGGGGCTGGGGAAAGGCAGTTGCTCCGCGGACCAGCTCGGCTTTGTTACTTTGTATTAAAGTCTATATTGAATTTACAAGTTCTTGTAAAGAGTGTTACTTTTAAGACCATTTTCCACGACATACTTTGGCGAGCTTGCCAGGAGACGCCAGGGACCTCAGACAACGGCGTTTTTGGTTGGTGACGGTTTTTCTGGAGCAGTCTCGCAAACGGGTGGCCGCCCAACTATAATAAGGTAAGCTTGTTCTTACAGTAGTTGAAATGTTTGTGTAGATTGCTTCAGAGACTCAGTCTCAACGAAGGAAACGCCACGTAGGTCTCTCTTCTAAAAGAACTCCTGAAAAATTCTGCAACATTGAAAGAACTTTTGAATTCAATAGAACTGCATGCATGCATGAATGGGGAATTGTTAAATGTGATATGTGTACATTTTGTTGGGATTACATGCGCAGTGGATAGTGGACCGGCTTGTGGGGGTGTCTAGCGGGGAGGGTTTGCGCCTGCGCTGATTGGACCATTCTAACGGGCCCACATGTGTGGTTTTGCTGGGAGGGCTTGTCCCGTCTGATTCTGCTTGGCCGAGTTCGACTGTTTCAGGACCTGTTTTGGGATGTGCGTTAACACAGCCCAATCAACCTGATCAGGCGGTTCGTGCTGGGTGTGTGATTCGGGTTGGTCCTTTCTCGAGACCATAGGATCTGGGAACCTTGTGTGGCCCAAGAGGTGTGTGCGTTTGCTCTCTTTCGGCTGGACTGCCTGACCTGGCGTGGGGCTGCTGTTGCTGTGTGCGTGTGGTCAAAACAAATAGATAAGTAGATAGAAATCCTGCATAATCGCGCCTAGGAGAAAATTAGAGGGCTTGATTAGGTAGGCTGTTCACGATATCGCTCGCGGAACGAGGATCTGTATGCAGTGAACAGATAGGGCACGGGAGAGATTCGATCGAGATAAACGAATGATAACCGTGGGGAAATTAGCCAAAGGGGCTACATAGATAGAAATCCTACACAATCGCGCCTAGGAGAAAATAGAGGGCTTGATTGGGTGGGCTGCTCACGATATCGCTCGAGGAACGAGGATCTGTATGCAGTGAGCAGGAAGGGCACGGGAGAGATCCGGTCTAGGTAGACGTACGGAAACCGTGAAAAAGTTAGTCCTACAGATAATAACGCTCCGCCTTGCTAACGGCGCCGGAAGATCTGTGGGGTCCACCGCGTAGCTGCTCTGAGGAACGGAGGACAGTACGGGGGGGAACAAACAGTGTGAAGGGAAACTGACTCGATTAAGCAGAAATTCCGACATACTACAAAAATCCTAAGAATACAAAGTTATCCTGTGTTGAGGAAGTGTATCAGGAATAGACTGAGGTATATAGGTTGCTTTAGGTAAAGCAGGGTGTGAATGAACGAATGTGAATAAAGATTGTATGAATGCGAATAAAAAAGTGTTTGAATGAGTTAAGGTTTCTCTAGGTTAAGGAAGAATATCAGAACAAGCCAGAAGCAGAGAGCAAGGAGGAGAAATAACGGGTGTGTGTGCGCTATTTTGGGACAGGGGAGGAACTGTGAAACTCCGCTGTGTAGCCGCTCGATATAAATAGGGAGAGTAGGGTTAAAACTCTCCTGGGGAAAAGGGAGTAAAACCAATAGATAACAGATAAGGAGAGCCATAGGTAAAGATAAAACATCGATATAATACAGTATATTAAATTTATAGAACTAGGAAAGAAAGGACACAATAAAAAGACAGTAAACACATACACATAGCACACACGGTGCGCAGGGAGGAAAGGAAACACACACAAATAAAGACATAAACTAAAACGGGAAGTAAAAAGTAAAGACAGGTCAAGCCAGAATTAAATAAGATAGCACACGGAACCGCAATAAATGTTTGGCACTCACAAGACGGATAACGCAGCACAGTGTAAACACAAGTAAAAATAAAGCACTTTAGAATTGCTGGGTCCCTAGGAGGTCGCAGCCTAGGAAGGGAGAATTAGTATATGATAACAAAGAGAAACAGAGAGAGGACTAGGACAGACCGAATAAGACAGGAACAGAATAATAAGAAGTCATCGGAAAATAGTAAAGCACATAGAATAAGATAAAAGAGGATAGATATTATAAAGGATAGAATTGGAAGAAAGTTAAATACAGGAAATTAAAACTAAAAGCAAAGATGCCCATCAAAATGAAGGGGACACCGGTAGAGATCTTGGGGGCCAGGCACCCTTTGAGTAAAAATGAAATAAAAGAAACATCTGAGAAATGGGAAAAGCGTACTAGAAAATATAAAACCAAATGGCCTGCAGAGGGGACATTGGATGTCTCTGTGTGTGAGGAAATGGAGACCTTAATAAAAAACTACAAACCAAATGACAATAAGCAGAAAAGAAAGAACAAACGAGAAAGAGAGAATGAAATATTGAAAATGTTTAAAGAAGAAGGAATGGGTCTGTTACATAGCATGAGAACGGCAAGAGAAATGCTGAAGAAAGATCACAAGAAAAATGAGGAAAAGGGTGTGTGGGAGAATAAGCCATCACCTTACTCCCATGGGCAGTATCCCATGGTAACCGGACAGATGGAAATAAGAGGTAGGGTAGAAGTGACAGAGGAGGAGGAGGAAGAGACCTGCACACCTAGAGCAGTGGGCGCACTCCCTCACCCAGCAGGGAAAGGTCCAACAAAAACAAAGAGACACACAAAAAGCGAAGAAGAAGGTTTCAATTGCTATGGGGGTTTGATAAAAACCCTGAAAGCAATGGAAACAGAAATGGGAAAAAAGGAAACATCGAAACAACACACAACAGAAGGAAGAAAAGAAAAAGACAAGAGAGAAGAGAAGTCACAGAAACACCCAAAAACTCCTGAAGGATCCGATGGAAGCAGCAATTGTGGGGAAGAATCTGAGGATGAGGGAAAAAGTAATAGATTTGATATAGATCTATTAGAAAGGAAGAACCGCCTATTAACACAAAAAATACAAGAAGAATATGAGCGAGCAAAGGAAGAATATGCAAGGGAGCAAGAAAGGCAAGATGAGGCAACAGCTCGCAACCTACAGGAAAGCCTGAGACGAGACTCCACTGAAACAGATCACATGGTGCTCAGAGACAGGACAAAGATAAAAGCAAAAAGCTATAGTCTAGATCCATATAACCAATGCCCAGTCCTGATAAAAGGAAATCAGGGGCACTACATACCATGGGCTACGCAGGACCTGGAAGGTTTGGTCGCCCGGCTGCCGGACATCCATGAGGGGGCTGGGAAGTGGATCAGAACCTTTGAAGAATTTACAATGGGGAAATTACTGGCGGTGGGCGACATAAGGGCATTACTGGCAAGGGTAACAAGCGTGCAGAGAATGGGAGAAATCCTGCAGGAGGGAGGAATCAACGGCACAGGGTGGGAGGTGTCAAGTGATGGACTGATGTTTGACAGGTACAGGCCTGCCATCTGGAGGGCCCTAAGGGCAGCATACCCAACAAAAGTGGACCCTAAGGCATTGAGGGGAGAGGCCATTGGAGCTACAGAAAGCCCAGCTGCGTACCTACATGAACGACTGAAAAAATGGAGAATGGAAACAGAACAGGATCCGGAGGAAAATGAATTGATGACAACGATGTTCCGGAACTCAGTGGTGGAAGCCATGCCCCAGCCAGTAAGGAACAGGCTGGAGGATGTGGTGGGACTTACCTCCAAACCATACAAAGAATTCTGTGACTATGTGGTTCACGCTGTGGAGAAACATAGAAGGGAGGAACAGAAACAAGCTGAGCAAGGGAAAGACATCCAGAGAAGACTGGCCCAGTTGCAGCTGGAAGAATTGACCAAAGGAAAGAAAAAGATCCAGGCCTCAGTAACCACTTCTGTGCCCGAGATAGGAACAATGGCTGCTGTTTCCCCAGGAGGGCCGCAACAGTTGGCCCCTGACCGGACCCAAGTGCTCGTCCCACTGCCAGTAGCAAATGTGTACACACAGCCCCCAATTTGGACTAGGGAGCACACTGGTGGGAACAGACAACAAAGGAATGCACAGGGGGATCAGAAGAGAGGAATCAGGACCCCGCGGGGGCCGCCTGGTGTATGTTGGGGTTGCTACCAACACGGACACACCAGACGTGAATGCCCCGTAAACCCCTGGCAGGATCGCACTGGGGATAATACGCACAATAGGCGTACACCAGCGAACAACAGCTCCGGTGGCTGGCAGCCACCTGCTGGGGGAAACCAGAATCCCTGGGGCCCTACTGGCGGATGGCGGGGTGACCGAAACCCACCTCCAGGCCCTGTGAACCCATGGTCAGGACCCAATCAGACTTACTAGGGATGCCCAGAGAATCCTAAAGGGGAGGGTCAGCTTACAATTTTAACCACAGGAGCTGACCAAGAGCCTATGCTGCAGGTTCAAATAGAGAATAGAGACGTACCCATGTTAATAGATACTGGAGCCACTTACACATGTGTAAGTCCAAATTATGCCTCTCATCTCCCCATGTCTGGTAAATATGCCAAAACAATGGGATTCTCGGGAAAAGCGCAGCTAAATCCAATGACCGCTCCAGTTCGTCTTACTGCCAACGGTAAATCAGCAACAATCCCAATACTGGTATCAGATCAAACACCGGTTAATCTGTTAGGAAGAGATGCCCTATGCCAAATGGGTGTACAAATTAAGTGCTCCCCCGACGGGGTGATAATAGAAAAAATAGGACTACAATTATCAGTGGTAAACACAGAGGCCACAGCCAACGTATATTGGTTAGGAGGAATTGAAACAGATGTGGATAGGACAGTAAGAAGATGGGGTAAATTTATTCAGGCCCAGATACCCGGAGCAGTTAGAGCAGGGTCTGAATATCACTGCACAATGCAATTTGACCCTCATCAGGATCCATTGCTAGAACGACTCTGGGTCTTGGGGGCACATGGCAGGAAAGCACCAATTATGTCCCAATGTATAATCATTGGAAAACAGGGAGCAGCAATGGACGTGATGGACGGAGATGATTCTGAGTTTGTGCTGAAATGGTTCAATGTCTCGGACTCTATCCCTCACATCACATTGCTGGTGAATCAAGGTTTCACATCAAAGGAGATGGGACCCATGATGAGGGAAGCTAAGAAGACAGAGTGGGATAAAACGGATAATCCATTAATTTTCCACTCCAAAAATAAAGAATTCATCAAGATAGTAACCACTACAATAATGATTGGCGATCCTAGGGAGATAGAGGTCCGTGCAGACCAACTAGTAATGTTAGGTGAAGGGATAGGGCTAATTTGCGAGCTTAGAGAAGAAATGGAGAAAATCATACCACCAGAAGTATGGTCACAACATGATACCGACGTAGGGCTTGTCAAATCAGCAAGCCCGATCAACATAAAAGTCAAACCAGACGCCAAACCCCCTTGGAAAGCCCAGTATCCTATGAAGCCCGAAGCTGAGGAGGGAATAAGATCAACAATTGAGGGACTAATCAGGGCAGGAGTATTAATTGAGATGCCAAGCGTCTGTAATACCCCTTTGCTACCTGTACTTAAAGCCGATGGTAAAAAATGGAGACTGGTACACGACTTAAGGGCTATTAATGACATAGCACAAGATTGTCCAGCAGAAGTTCCCAACCCTCACACGCTGTTGACTAATGTTCCCCCAGATGCCAAATACTTCACCGTGATTGACCTGTGTGGAGCATTTTTTAGTGTCCCCCTGGCGGAGGAATGCAGGCACTTGTTTGCATTTCGGTATAGGGGTAAGACCCTGTCTTACTCACGCCTCCCCCAGGGATTTAGGCACAGCCCGCATTTATTCAATCAGATATTGAGAGCAGATTTAGAAGAATTAATGCTTGACGGAACTTTGATCCAATATGTAGATGACCTGTTAATCTGCGCCTCTACAATAGAACAGTGCCACTCTGACTCTCTAAAAGTCCTGCAGAGGTTAGCGGATGGAGGACACAAGGTCTCTAAAGC
Organism: Salmo trutta; assembly: GCF_901001165.1. Classification (NCBI taxonomy): domain Eukaryota; kingdom Metazoa; phylum Chordata; class Actinopteri; order Salmoniformes; family Salmonidae; genus Salmo; species Salmo trutta. The sequence continues at coordinate 39,705,491 of NC_042989.1, forward strand.
AAAATTACAGTACTGTCAACCCCAGGTTGAGTACTTAGGTAGAACAATAGCCCATGGAACCAAAGCAATAGCTACAGGACAGTTAGAGGGAATTAGCAAAGCACCGTTGCCCCGAACGGTAGCTCAAATGATGACCTTCTTAGGAATGACAGGATTTAGTTCTGATTGGATAGAGGAGTATGTAGTCAAAACAGCTCCTCTGAGAGAAATAATGAAGGAAGCAGGACAGCTTAATCTAAGAGCGCCTCTGGAGTGGAACGCCGATGCTATCATTGCGTTCGAAACACTTAAAAAGGAAATGCAAACAGCACCAGCTCTAGCAGCTCCCGACTACACTAAACCATTTTTATTGTACGTAGCAAATAGGTGTGACAACTATGCGGCCGCTATTCTTATGCAGGAAACATGTAGCGGTAGAAAGAAACAGCCTATTGCCTACTACAGTTCTAAGTTAGATCCAGTAGCCCAAGGCTACCCACCCTGCTATCAGGGATTAGCAGCCTTACATTATGCATATGATAAGGCCTCGACTATCACCATGGGATATCCGGTGATTATCAGTACCCATCATAAAATAGTGGAGCTGATAGAACAGGGAAGATTTGTGTTAACTAACGCTAGAACTTTGGACTATATGACGTTACTCACATACCCGGACGTATCCATAAAAAGATGCAACACTGTCAATCCAGCTGACAGAATTCCATTTGACTTTGAAGGACAAGCACACGACTGTGTGGCTGAAGCCTTAACATTTACCAAACTGCGCCCCGATTTGGAGTCCATTCCCTTAATGGACCGTGAGGGACATAACCTGGAGAACTACTTTGTAGATGGTTCTTGTTATAAGGACTACACCGGTAATCATGCGGGGTTTGCAGTAGTTAAGGAACAAGGTAGAACCTTTACCGAGGTAATATTAGAATATTGCCCTCAACCATGTTCGGCTCAGTTGGCTGAACTGCAAGCATTAACGGCTGCTTGTGTACTAGGAAAGGGAAAGACAGTTAACATCTACACCGATTCGGCTTATGCACATGGGGTGTGTCACCTGTTTGGTGCAGTATGGAAACAGAGAGGGTTTAAAAAGAGTGATGGAACTCCTATACAACACCATGCACAAATCATCAAGCTAATGACAGCTTTAATGTATCCTAGAAGACTGGCCATAATCAAATGTCAAGCACACAAAAAAGGTAATGATTTGTTATCAGGGGTAATAATGCAGCTGATGAGGCTGCTAAGAAAGCTTCTAGATGTACTGTCCCTATTCTCACGGCACCGTTGCTAGATGTAATTGGTATTGCGCCGCTCACGACTCCCGATGAGTTGATTCAAATTCAGGCTCGTGCTACAATTACCGAAAAAAATACCTGGGTACAGAGGGGAGCCTCTGTTGATAGACATGGGGTATGGAGAACACATGATGGAGCCATACTTGCCACAACCACATTATTGGGTTTGCTTATTAATGATGCACATGATCTAGATCATTGTGCAAGGGGGGAGGTGGTAAGACAAATCAAAAAACAAGGTTTTTGGTCTCCGTATCTACAGGCAACAGTAGATTACGTCTTGTCAAAATGTGAAATATGTGCGAAAAACAACATACGTAAAGGTATAACCACGCCCATAGGTCACATACCAGTCCCAGAAGGACCATTTCGACACATTGTGATGGACTATGTAGACATGATAAAACCTGCTTATGGTAAAAGGTACATGTTAGTCATCATAGACAGGTTTAGCAGATGGATAGAAGCAATACCGTCGGCTGATCAAGGAGCAAACACAGTGATAAAATTCTTATCAAAAGAAGTAATACCCAGGTTTGGTATTCCATCAGAAATCAGTTCAGACAATGGCGCGGCGTTCATACAAAAAGTAGTAAAAACCATAATACAGAAGCTAAGGATGAAACAAAGACTAGGATGTGTGTATCATCCCCAATCGCAAGGAATCGTAGAGAGAGCCAACGGCTCGCTGAAAAACAAAATAATAAAGATTTGCTCATCCACGGGGCTTAATTGGGTAGATGCTTTGCCGCTTGCACTAATGAGCAGTCGCATGGAAACTAACAGAAACACGCACTTGTCACCGCATGAAATGCTTACGGGTCGACCCATGCCTGTGCCATCACTAGGGGGACTGTACAAAGGTCCCTCGTTAGACATACTAGAAACAGAACTAAAATCATATGTAAAGCATCTAACCAAGATACATGAAGCTATATATTCACAGGAGAAAAAGAAGGAACCGGAGCAGAGACCAGAAGGGCCACGACAGGTGATACCAGGGGACCTGGTCTACATTCGGGTGTTCCGGAGAAAGTGGGATCAGCCAAGGAGAGAAGGACCCTACGAGGTGGCCGAAGCCACGTCAACAGCCGTCCAGGTGAAAGGAAGCAAGACGTGGTATCATCTCAACCACTGCACCAGGGTCCCGACAGACAGAAGGAAACAACCGGATAAGAATGAGGACCCAGAGGATGCTGATACATCAAACGGGGGCACGACAGGAGAAGGAACAGCGGAAGAGAACGAGGCTTCGGAAGGAAGCCAGGAAGATAACAAGCCAGGCGAAAGCCAAGAGACGGCTGACACACCACCAACTGCCCTTAGAAGGAGTAAACGAAGAGACAGGGCAGGAGAAGAAACCGGCCAATCAACAATACTCAAGCCGGTGGGACCAGAGACTCCAAGGGGGAGGGAAAGCGATATGCCTGATGCTCCTGGTGATATGCCTACTATGGCAGATAGCTATAACGAAAGCCCACTACAATGGGACCCAGAAATACACCACGAAGAATGGAAATGGCTTTTCCCTGGACCTGATGCTCACCCAGACGGGGAGCCAGGTGGACCAGAGGAGGGAGATCCCCAAACCAAAGAAAGAACCACACAAGTGGCAGGAGGAGAAGCCTCCCAAAGGAGAGAAGAAGGAGATGACCCAAGGACCGAAGAGCAAAAGGCTTTTCCCACCATTGACTTTTCAGCACTCACTCGGTCCCCCTGATAAACAATTGAACAGGAAAAAAAGAGAAGAACCTGACAGACAACCAGGCGGGAAGAACAGGGTCAGAATTACAGTCCCACCTCAGATAATAACGGAAGCAGGGGAACAGAAAACAGTCGCATTGTACAGGATAAAACCTCTACCTGAAGTCGCCTACTGTGGATGGACTCATCATCAGACCAAGGGAGAAGTCATCTGGGATCCCAAAGGATGTGACCTGACAGTAATTAAAGAAGAAAACGAATGGGTGCTCAGCATAAAGAACATTGAACCAGTTGAAGGAGAAGAATTTATAGTTGAACTGACACATACAGGACTGGTCGGTGGAAGCACTACAACCACCATGAAAGTTGAATTCACACCAGCACCCGATCCCCAAGTACTTACAACAGCTAGAACCACGACGACTGTGACAGCAGCTGTAAACACCACAGTGGTCACGACTGGAGTAACATCTACTACTCTGGGTGAGAAATCCACTACACCTACCACAACACCGGTGATTACACCTACAGTGAAACCCACGACGAGACCAGAAACATCAGAATCAGGAGGGTTTTTCACAGACATTTGGAACTTGTTGACAAAGCCCAACAGTTCACCTCAAGAGAATGATATGGACGAGACAGTGGGTGGGGTAGACTCAGAACCACCCAAGGACAGAACATTGGAAGAAGTGGTAAAGAATGACTGGTATAAATGGGCAAGGTATACAGCAGATAGACATAAGATGGACAATTGTATATTATGCAGCAAATCACCCTTGTCTGAAATGTTAATAGTACCAGAACCGGCAACATTTGACAGTTGTGCTAAATGGAAAAATAATAATTGTAATCAAGGGAAGTACCATATTCCTTTATGTGACATTGAGTGCAGAATGGCTTTGGGCAGTTCTAAAGGTAAAACTATGTTACAAACGACCGTATTGGCTAACAAGGAATGTGCTAAATACGACATTAGGACTGAGTTAACTAAACCTCAGATAGACAAAAGTACCGTGGTCAAAGGAAAATATGAATGTTTCTATAATTATGGTATTGGTGGAATTAATGTGGGAAACACAACGGTACAGTGTGACACCATCTGGGTGTTAGAAATTGCGGGTATTCGTAAATTTGATGAGAAAGGACTAATGACAAATAGGAAGGGGTCGTGCGGCAACATCACTCAGGTTGCACCATCTCTGACCATGTTAAAGAACCAAGATAGAGGCATTGCGGATAGTTTTTGGATGTGTGGAAAAAACAAACTTCTGAATGTTCTTCCTGAAGGATGGATTGGGTTGTGTGCGTTAGTTAGAGCAGTCCAACAAGTTGACATTATTAAAATACCCCAGGTGGAACACGCTAAAACTAGGACTAAGAGAGAATATGAATCGGATCCTAAAGTATACCTTGACTCAATTGGACAACCTAGGGGTGTGCCTACTGAGTTTAAAGCCAGGGATGAGGTTAAATCTGGGTTTGAATCTATATTTTTGTGGGTCACACCCAATAAGAACTTAGAATGGATTAATTATATATATTATAATCAACAAAGATTTATTAATTATACAGACTCTGCGTTGACAGCCTTAGGAGAACAGGTAAAGGCCACAAGCCAGATGACATGGCAGAACAGGGAAGCTCTTAACTGGCTCTTAGCGGAAAAGGGGGGAGTTTGTGTAATGTATGGAGATGCGTGTTGTACTTTTATCCCCAATAACACTGCCCCTAATGGAACATTTTCCCTAGCTATGAATAAACTTAAAGGGTTAAGAGCAGAAGTAAAAGCGAATGCTGGGTTTGATTCCCATGTCTGGGATTGGTTGGACCTGGCCTTAGGAAAGTGGGGCGCTATGTTCACCAGGATGGCCATCATGGTGGGTGCGGGCCTGGTGGCGTTAGGCGTTGTATTCTGCTGTGTAATACCTTTAGTTAAATCACTTGTGGTCAAGACTGCTGTTAAACAGATGTCAGTACATGGAGTAACCCCTAAACCAAAGAGGAGGCAAAGAAAGAAGTTTAAGGATTATGTATTGGATCCACCTCTTGTAATTAATCCTGTCCCAGATAATCCTGGACACTATACCAATAAGTATGGGAACCCTTGCAATGCTGTTGGAGGTCCCCTTGATTGCCCTTTTGGTAACCCTAACTGTCTCCATGAGGTAATCCTTGGAGGAGGTTATAGGTGCCATGATTGGCGACCTGGTGGTTTTCCGGTGTATGGCACAGACCCCGCTTCAGGTGAATTGGTGATTGTCCATGTACACAAGAAATGTCCAAAACCTAGGCGTTGCAAGTGGTGCTCCCAAGACGACAATAATGAACATTACCATCATCCCGACCCTCTCTTTTGTGCAATGTGCCAAAGGGGGGATTGCCCTATTTGTGCGGATGAGGAGTGTGCCCCTAGGACATAACCCCTAGTATGATTCTGAACAGGCCTTAAGTATATGTTGTCTTTTATGTTTGTTCTATGGGTTTCATACATATATAAATGTATGCTTTTCTTTAATTATAAGTTAGTTTTGCCTTCCTAAAATGATGAACATGTATTATACGTTAGGTAACAGAGGGTGTTTCCGGTTACAAGTGTCTACGGACCATGTCCTTAATCTTCTAGCAGTTATGAGTGAAAGGTGCTCAGTATATGTTAGAGAGGTGTCCGCGAGGGAGGATCGTGTTAGAATGTCTCATTTTGGAATGATGTTGTGTAACCTTTATTTTTGATTATTTGGGCCATGTTCAGATTCTTATACTGTGCATATTCATATATTATACATATGTTATTCGTATATCACCAATATATTCATGTATTACCTTTTAATCATTCTTAGCATGTTTATTATTGTTCTTTGTATTTTTCCAGTATTCTATATATATCCTATATATATATTCTACGTATATTCTACATATCTGAGACAACCTCAGGCAAGGCTTTGTACTACATGCTCATGCTTCATCATAGTTTATTCATGTGTCATGTGTATCCTCATGGTATATTGATTTGTCACGAATATATTCTCATTATCGTTGTAATTTGACTGGATCTTTTACTCCTATCTTTGTTATTGGATTGGAGATGTTTGGTCCAGTGTACAAGTATGTTTTATCTTTTCACATTGCGTTCTACACCCTTAATATTGATGGATTATTATTATTATTATTATTAATTTGTTGTTATCCATTTCCCATCTTTCACTTCTCTAAGGATGTTTTTGTTTTGTTTTGTGTGGGACTAATTAGTCCCAGAGGAGGGATTTATGTGGGAGAAGGAAAAACGTGCTGAAGGAAGGAAAGACATAGATACATTAACTAGGAGAAAATCTCCTTTTCTCCTAAAGATAACAAGGTTAAGTAAAGATAACAAGGACGTTGGGGATCATGTAAGGGCCAGGCGGCCTAATTACAGAGCCATGACAAAGTACAGTTAGGTAAATGAAATTATGTTAAACATACACTGCCTAGGGTACATCTGGAAAAGTACATGAAATGAGGTAACTGATTAAGTACATATGAACCTGGTGAACTCAGAAAGAAACACACGTGAAAGGAAGATGGGACAGGCAACCGAGAGCATGCATGTGATGCATGCATTAATTTTATGTTCACGTGAGGAAGGTTTGGCCACCATTATGTTAGAAATAAGAGCAGATATGGGCGTTATCCTCAGATGTGGGCGTTATCCATAGGATTGAAAGATAATGGTGGCAGAAAGGAAAAAGGGTTTTTCTTCATTTACATAAAGGATGGACCTATGTATTGTATGTGGATAAAAAGCAGAGCTGGGGCTGGGGAAAGGCAGTTGCTCCGCGGACCAGCTCGGCTTTGTTACTTTGTATTAAAGTCTATATTGAATTTACAAGTTCTTGTAAAGAGTGTTACTTTTAAGACCATTTTCCACGACAGAAACAGCAAGCTAGCTAGCTAAATTGCCATGAATGTTTCAATGCTTTTCGACCTGTCCCCAAATGAATATAGTTGGCTCAGAGTTCGTTTTGATATTTCAACCTGCGCGTCCTGATCGCGTCTGGTGTGGATGGACAAAAATCAGCATGTGGACGCACACGTATGCCCAGTCTAGTCAGTACGTCAGGGTAAGCCTACACGAAACACCTTATTTCTTGTGTTTCTAAAATCCCCTATGGGGTAAAAATCAATGGTGGAAAAACGAATGGAACCATTTGCCCGCTTGGTTTTATGGGTATTATGACTCACTCTGTGGTACTCAATAGCATTGATAGTGAGACAGACCTGCCCAGCAGCCCAACTTAACACGACACGTTGAGCGATTTTTAAAAGTTGAGAAATACTGCACCAAACACCTTTAGTTGGATTTAAAATTGGAGTGGGTTAATGTCGAGAAGGCGGGAAAAAAGGGTTAAATATGCTTACTTTCTTCATCAAACACGATTTCCCACCACTATCGTAGAGTGGCTAATCTCTAGGCTACTTCCTGATGTTGCGCCCGCGTTCAGCCAGGGGGTAGTCTGCTGAAATGTGATTGGCTGAATGCGGGCGCGACATCAGAAAGTACCATTCCTAGGCATTAGCCCCCTTGGATAGTGGTGAGAAATTGTATGTGATAAAGAAATTACGTATATTTAACCCTTTTTTTCCACCTTCTCGACATTAACCCGTGCCCACGTTCAGCCAATCATATTGCAGCAGACTACCTGGCTGAACCCATCTGTAACATCAGGAAGTAGCCTAGGCATTAGCCACTCTAGCATGGTGCTGGAGTTTCATGCATATTCCCCCACCTTCTCATCTAGTTAAGGAGGAAATTGAAGCCTTTGCAGCCTGAATGGAGAATGTTTTATGAACCGGTCGCCGGGGGACACGAACCGGTTGCCGGGGGACACGTGCCCACCAAGCCCAGACGATAGTGGAGATCCATGAAGCCCTTTAGTGGCTGCCTAGATTATCCATTTTCATACTTGAGTAAAAGTAAAGAGGCCTTCAATTGAGTGGTGAGGAGGAGTCTATCGTGTCCGGAAGCAACTTCACAATTTTTAAGTTTTGGGTTTGAGTTTCACTCAAACATTGTTTTAAAACAAACCTTTTTATGGGCTCCCGAGTGGCGCAGCGGTCTAAGGCACTACATCGCAGTGCTAGAGGCGTCACTACAGACCCTGGTTCGATCCCGGGGTTTATCACAACCGGCCATGATCGAGAGTCCCATAGGGTGGCGCATAATTGGCCCAGCGTCGTCTGGGTTAGGGTAGGGTTTGGCCGGGGGGAGCTTTAATTGTCTCATCGCACTCTAGCGACTCCTTGTGGTGGGCCGTGTGCCTGCAGGCTGACCTCAGTTGTCAGGTGAATGGTGTTTCCTCCGACACAACGGTGCAGCTGTCTTCCGGGTTAAGCGTTCGTGTGTTAAGAAGCACGGTTTGGCGGGTCATGTTTCGGAGGTCGCATGACTCGACCTTCCCCTCCCGAACTTGTTGGGGAGTTGCAGCGATGAAACAAGATTGTAATTGGTGAGAAAAATGTATTAATTAATAATATCGTTATAAGCGTTGTTTTACTATTGACAGTTACAGCTGATTTTCAGGATTGTATATCGATTCGCTCTCCCGAAAATATTTGTATTCATTTCAGTCTCTGAATTTAACTTTTCGCTGTCAGCTCCAGTTATTAGGGCATAAAAACTACAATCTGTCTCCAGAATGAACCTCGTGCCCGTCTATATCCAGTCCCAAAAATGCTCCTCGTTTTCCCTGGCTAAACTAGCTGAACTATGCTAGTTTACATCCTCATTGTCAAACTTCATAAATAAACTCTCAACTTCAACTTATTTTACTAGTTATACTATCATGTAAACTAAGACATTTGCTGGAAATAAACGTTCAAATTATTTATTGTTTTGTTGAATAGTCGTGGCGAAGGATATGATTTGCTACTTAACGTTGATCCAGTGTCAGTTTGGAGATCCATTTAGCGTAGCTAGACATTTCTGACTGGTCTTGGAACTATGACAACGGCCAGCTTCTCCCCGCTTGGCTTGATGGGATATGTAGTGATTTTACCAACACAGTCAGATATGTACACAGTCTTGTACCCATTTTAACCTTTTTTTTTTTTTAAACCGATGTCATATTTGTTGATTTTTAAATCTGACTTTATTAATATAATGAGGAACCCAGGAATGTCACAAGTTAATTGTCACGAGAAAATAGCAACTCGACAGGGTGCCAATGGCTACAATGAATGACTAATTTACTTCCGGACACGACGGGTCCACTCCACGGAGCTCCTGAATAGCATGGAACCACATCACTAGTATCTGTAACTTCAGGAATACAAGTTCTGTCACCTTGAAGTGACTTTAAGTGTCGGAGTAGTATGAATACGAAGTGATGACTTCTTTCTGGAATTTATTCTGTTGTTAGGTAGCATTCTGTTTCTAACTGGATCATTCCTGGATTAGATGAGGATGTGGGCCTGACGGTAGAAACTATTTGAAAGTGGTGTAATGCAGTGTCCTGCTGACTACTAATGAACCCCACCTGTCCCTTAATGCTGACTACTAATGAACCTTCACCTGTCCCTTAATGCTGACTACTAATGAACCTGTCCCTTAATGCTGACTACTAATGAACCCTCACCTGTCCCTTAATGCTGACTACTAATGAACCCCCACCTGTCCCTTAATGCTGACTACTAATGAACCCTCACCTGTCCCTTAATGCTGACTACTAATGAACCCCCACCTGTCCCTTAATGCTGACTACTAATGAACCTGTCCCTTAATGCTGACTACTAATGAACCTGTCCCTTAATGCTGACTACTAATGAACCTGTCCCTTAATGCTGACTACTAATGAACCCTCACCTGTCCCTTAATGCTGACTACTAATGAACCCCCACCTGTCCCTTAATGCTGACTACTAATGAACCTTCACCTGTCCCTTAATGCTGACTACTAATGAACCCCTTACCTGTCCCTTAATGCTGACTACTAATGAACCCTCGCCTGTCCCTTAATGCTGACTACTAATGACCCCTCACCTGTCCCTTAATGCTGACTACTAATGAACCCTCACCTGTCCCTTAATGCTGACTACTAATGAACCTACCTGTCCCTTAATGCTGACTACTAATGAACCTGTCCCTTAATGCTGACTACTAATGAACCCCTACCTGTCCCTTAATGCTGACTACTAATGAACCCCCACCTGTCCCTTAATGCTGACTACTAATGAACCCTCACCTGTCCCTTAATGCTGATTACTAATGAACCTGTCCCTTAATGCTGACTACTAATGAACCCTCACCTGTCCCTTAATGCTGACTACTAATGAACCCTCACCTGTCCCTTAATGCTGACTACTAATGAACCTGTCCCTTAATGCTGACTACTAATGAACCCCGACCTGTCCCTTAATGCTGACTACTAATGAACCCGCACCTGTCCCTTAATGCTGACTACTAATGAACCTGTCCCTTAATGCTGACTACTAATGAACCCTCACCTGTCCCTTAATGCTGACTACTAATGAACCCTCACCTGTCCCTTAATGCTGATTACTAATGAACCTGTCCCTTAACGCTGACTACTAATGAACCTACCTGTCCCTTAATGCTGACTACTAATGAACTCACCTGTCCCTTAATGCTGACTACTAATGAACCCCCACCTGTCCCTTAATGCTGACTACTAATGAACCCCTCACCTGTCCCTTAATGCTGACTACTAATGACCCCTCACCTGTCCCTTAATGCTGACTACTAATGAACCCTCACCTGTCCCTTAACGCTGACTACTAATGAACCTTCACCTGTCCCTTAATGCTGACTACTAATGAACCTGTCCCTTAATGCTGACTACTAATGAACCCCTCACCTGTCCCTTAATGCTGACTACTAATGAACCACCACCTGTCCCTTAATGCTGACTACTAATGAACCCTCACCTGTCCCTTAATGCTGACTACTAATGACCCCACACCTGTCCCTTAATGCTGACTACTAATGAACCTGTCCCTTAACGCTGACTACTAATGACCCCTCACCTGTCCCTTAATGCTGACTACTAATGAACTCACCTGTCCCTTAATGCTGACTACTAATGAACCCACCTGTCCCTTAATGCTGACTACTAATGAACCCCCACCTGTCCCTTAATGCTGACTACTAATGAACCCTCACCTGTCCTTTAATGCTGACTACTAATGAACCTGTCCCTTAATGCTGACTACTAATGAACCCCCACCTGTCCCTTAATGCTGACTACTAATGAACCCTCACCTGTCCCTTAACGCTGACTACTGATGAACCCACCTGTCCCTTAACGCTGACTACTGATGAACCCACCTGTCCCTTAATGCTGACTACTAATGAACCTGTCCCTTAACGCTGACTACTAATGAACTCTCACCTGTCCCTTAATGCTGACTACTAATGAACCTACCTGTCCCTTAATGCTGACTACTAATGAACTCACCTGTCCCTTAATGCTGACTACTAATGAACCCCCACCTGTCCCTTAATGCTGACTACTAATGAACCTGTCCCTTAACGCTGACTACTGATGAACCCCACCTGTCCCTTAATGCTGACTACTAATGAACCTGTCCCTTAATGCTGACTACTAATGAACCCCCACCTGTCCCTTAATGCTGACTACTAATGAACCTGTCCCTTAATGCTGACTACTAATGAACCTGTCCCTTAATGCTGACTACTAATGAACCTGTCCCTTAATGCTGACTACTAATGAACCTGTCCCTTAATGCTGACTACTAATGAACCTGTCCCTTAATGCTGACTACTAATGAACCTGTCCCTTAATGCTGACTACTAATGAACCTGTCCCTTAATGCTGACTACTAATGAACCTGTCCCTTAATGCTGACTACTAATGAACCTCCACCTGTCCCTTAATGCTGACTACTAATGAACCCTCACCTGTCCCTTAATGCTGACTACTAATGAACCCCCACCTGTCCCTTAATGCTGACTACTAATGACCCCTCACCTGTCCCTTAATGCTGACTACTAATTAACCCTCTCCTGTCCCTTAATGCTGACTACTAATGAACCCTCACCTGTCCCTTAATGCTGACTACTAATTAACCTGTCCCTTAATGCTGACTACTAATGAACATACCTGTCCCTTAATGCTGACTACTAATGAACCTGTCCCTTAATGCTGACTACTAATGAACCCCCACCTGTCCCTTAATGCTGACTACTAATTAACCTGTCCCTTAATGCTGACTACTAATTAACCTGTCCCTTAATGCTGACTACTAATGAACCTTCACCTGTCCCTTAATGCTGACTACTAATGACCCCTCACCTGTCCCTTAATGCTGACTACTAATGAACCTTCACCTGTCCCTTAATGCTGACTACTAATGAACCCTCACCTGTCCCTTAATGCTGATTACTAATAAACCCTCACCTGTCCCTTAATGCTGACTACTAATGAACCTGTCCCTTAATGCTGACTACTAATGAACCTGTCCCTTAATGCTGACTACTAATGAACCCTCCCCTGTCCCTTAATGCTGACTACTAATGAACCCTCACCTGTCCCTTAATGCTGACTACTAATGAACCCCCACCTGTCCCTTAATGCTGACTACTAATGAACCTGTCCCTTAATGCTGACTACTAATGAACCTGTCCCTTAATGCTGACTACTAATGAACCCCCCACCTGTCCCTTAATGCTGACTACCAATGAACCCCCACCTGTCCCTTAATGCTGACTACTAATGAACCCTCACCTGTCCCTTAATGCTGACTACTAATGAACCTGTCCCTTAATGCTGACTACTAATGAACCCCCACCTGTCCCTTAATGCTGACTACTAATGAACCTGTCCCTTAATGCTGACTACTAATGAACCTGTCCCTTAATGCTGACTACTAATGAACCTGTCCCTTAATGCTGACTACTAATGAACCTGTCCCTTAATGCTGACTACTAATGAACCTGTCCCTGATGACATGTCTTTGTGTTGCAGTACGTATGATGTGGCTGTGGTGGGTGGAGGCATCGTGGGCCTGGCCTCAGCCAGAGAGCTCATCCTCAGACACCCCACGCTTAGCTTCATTCTGCTGGAGAAGGAGAAGGACCTGGGTACGTGGCAGGCAGGGAGGGAGGGAGGGAGGGGTCGCTAACTTGACGTTCATGTTAGCCTGGGGGTGCATTCATTAGTCGGACACCGTTGCAAAAAACATTTTTTTGCACTGTTCCAAACGGAAAACATTTTCACAAGGAAAACAAGTTTCTATTGTGCCACTCTGTCCTAGTTTTAGCCATCAGCCAAACACGTTTCTACTTTTTGCTCCTTTTCCCTACAACCTTATTGGGGAATTAACACTGTTCTGTGTCCTGTCCTCAGCCGTCCACCAAAGCGGCCACAACAGCGGTGTGATCCACAGTGGGATTTACTATACCCCCGGGTCTCTGAAGGCCCGTCTCTGTGGCAAAGGGACCACTATGGCCTACGAATACCTGGACAAGAAAGGACTCCCCTATAAGAGGTGTGGAAAGGTGAGTTCTCTAATTAACATCGGGTTTGGCCTTATTAAGGCTGTAGATGTTGTTGTTGTTTACCGTGGTTTGGTAAATATTGATGAGAAGACGTATCGCTTGGATTTGGACCTCAAAGTATTTTCTTCCCTTAAAGCACCTATTGTCGTTGTAGCAGAAGTTAGTATGATCTTCTATCCAGGTTCCCCTCGCAAAAGGAGGTTTCTAACCTCAAGGTTGAATAATGTTTAAAAGGTTAAATAAAAAAATAAAAAAATTGTATTTGCTAGTATCGTTTCAGTTTGTGCATGACACGTTTCACCATAACCGGTATACCATTTACAGTATATCCAGAGAGTATGTCAATGCTAATCACTAATCAGATCGTTTGGGGGGTTGTTGATGTAGCTCGGTGTGCGATTTGTATTTATGGACTAATTTCATTGTATTTACCTGCAACAACTGGTTTACAGGGTCGTGGCTTCTTGCCTAGTGGTTAGAGCGTTGGGCCGGTTAGAGCGTTGGGCCGGTTAGAGCGTTGGGCCGGTTAGAGCCTTGGGCCGGTTAGAGCGTTGGGCCGGTTAAAGCGTTGGGCCGGTTAGAGCGCTGGGCCGGTTAGAGCGTTGGGCCGGTTAAAGCGTTGGGCCGGTTAGAGCGTTGGGCCGGTTAGAGCGTTGGGCCGGTTAGAGCGTTGGGCCGGTTAAAGCGTTGGGCCGGTTAGAGCGTTGGGCCGGTTAGAGCGCTGGGCCGGTTAGAGCGCTGGGCCGGTTAGAGCGCTGGGCCGGTTAGAGCGCTGGGCCGGTTAGAGCGTTGGGCCGGTTAGAGCGTTGGGCCGGTTAGAGCGTTGGGGCGGTTAGAGCGTTGGGCCAGTAACCGAAAGGTCGCTGGTTCGAACACCCCGAGACGACAAGATGAAACATCTGTCAATGTGCCCTTGAGCAAAGCACTTCAACCTAATTTGCTCCAGGGTTGCTGTACTACTATGACTGACCCTGTAAAACAACACATTTCACCGCATCTATCCGGTGTATGTGACAATGCTAAAAAAAATGTTTTACTTATAGAACTGTCTCTTACTGTATAATACTGTCTCTTCCTGTATAATACGGTCTCTTCCTGTATAATACGGTCTCTTCCTGTATATCACTGTATAATACGGTCTCTTCCTGTATAATACGGTCTCTTCCTGTATAATACGGTCTCTTCCTGTATAATACGGTCTCTTCCTGTATAATACGGTCTCTTCCTGTAAAATACGGTCTCTTCCTGTATATCACTGTATAATACGGTCTCTTCCTGTATATTCATTCCGGCTCCTATGTGGTGTTTTCTGTTGTTCTTTGAAAAATAAAGAAAAAGTTGATCACAAAAATATTTGCTGGTCACGTCTACGGCTTGGCCTATGTGTTGGCAGCTGATCGTCGCTGTGGAGCGAGAGGAGATTCCCAGGCTCAAAGCGCTGTACGAGCGAGGACAGAAGAACAACGTGCGTGACCTCACCATGATAGACGCCAAGGGGATCCGAGAGAGAGAGCCCTACTGCAGGGTGAGAGAGAGAGCGCGTGAGAGAGAGCCCTACTGCAGGGTGAGAGAGAGCGTGAGAGAGAGAGCCCTACTGCAGGGTGAGAGAGAGCGTGAGAGAGAGGGAGCCCTACTGCAGGGTGAGAGAGAGCGTGAGAGAGAGGGAGCCCTACTGCAGGGTGAGAGAGAGCGTGAGAGAGAGAGAGCCCTACTGCAGGGTGAGAGAGAGCGTGAGAGAGAGAGCCCTACTGCAGGGTGAGAGATAGCGTGAGAGAGAGGGAGCCCTACTGCAGGGTGAGAGAGAGCGTGAGAGAGAGGGAGCCCTACTGCAGGGTGAGAGAGAGCGTGAGAGAGAGGGAGCCCTACTGCAGGGTGAGAGAGAGCGTGAGAGAGAGAGCCCTACTGCAGGGTGAGAGAGAGCGTGAGAGAGGGAGCCCTACTGCAGGGTGAGAGAGAGCGTGAGAGAGAGGGAGCCCTACTGCAGGGTGAGAGAGAGCGTGAGAGAGAGAGAGTCCTACTGCAGGGTGAGAGAGAGCGTGAGAGAGAGAGCCCTACTGCAGGGTGAGAGATAGCGTGAGAGAGAGGGAGCCCTACTGCAGGGTGAGAGAGAGCGTGAGAGAGAGAGCCCTACTGCAGGGTGAGAGAGCGGGTGAGAGAGAGAGAGAGAGAGAGAGCCCTACTGCAGGGTGAGAGAGAGCGTCAGAGAGAGAGCCCTACTGCAGGGTGAGAGAGAGCGTGAGAGAGAGAAAGCCCTACTGCAGGGTGAGAGAGAGCGTGAGAGAGGGAGAGCCCTACTGCAGGGTGAGAGAGAGCGTGAGAGAGAGAGAGAGAGAGAGCCCTACTGCAGGGTGAGAGAGAGCGTCAGAGAGAGAGCCCTACTGCAGGGTGAGAGAGAGCGTGAGAGAGAGAGCCCTACTGCAGGGTGAGAGAGAGCGTGAGAGAGAGAGCCCTACTGCAGGGTGAGAGAGAGCGTGAGAGAGAGAGCCCTACTGCAGGGTGAGAGAGAGCGTGAGAGAGAGAGCCCTACTGCAGGGTGAGAGAGCGGGTGAGAGCGGGTGAGAAAAAATATATATATATTCAAGTCTCTTTACTAAGGTGCTTCATAGTGAAAGTCCAGGATTGAGTCTGAAAGTACACCCTATTGCCAATACAGAGCACTACTTATGGCCTGGTTTGGAAATTACGTCATATTCCCTGGTCAAAAGTAGTGCTCTTTCTAGGGAACAAGGGTGCCATTTGGTACACTGCCCAGGATAGAGTATCAGCGTTAACAGCTTATGGTTAAACTCTTCCTTTCAGGGTCTGATGGCCCTGGACTCTCCCTACACTGGCATCGTGGACTGGAGGCTGGTGTCACTCGCATACGCCAAAGACTTCCAGGAGGCTGGAGGGACCGTGGTTACTGAATATGAGGCTAGTGACATGGCCATGGTGAAGGAAAGCCCCGCTGGTAACACTGATGGTATTTGTTCCGTACTTTCCTCACCTCAGAACACTAAGAGATTTGATGAAAAGTTGGGATGCACTTGTGATTATTTATTTATTTATTTTTATCTTCAAAAACTTTCAGGAATAAAATATCCCATCGTTATCAGAGACTCAAAGGTAGGTGTGTGTGTGTGTGTGTGTGTGTGTGCGCGCTAAATTAGTAAAATGCCATGGAAATGGCTGAGAACTTTTTGTTTTTAAGCTGTAACTAACGTGTGTGTGTGTGTGTGTTTGTGTGTGGTCTCCTCAGGGTAAGGAGGTAAGGTGTCGGTATGTGCTGACCTGTGGTGGTCTGTACTCTGACCGCCTCTCTCAGATCTCTGGCTGCAGTCCAGACCCTCGCATTGTCCCCTTCAGAGGAGATTACCTGGTCCTGAAGCCTGAAAAACACTATCTGGTCCGGGGAAACATCTACCCAGTAAGTCCTCTAGGACACCATCTACCCAGTAAGTCCTCTAGGACACCATCTACCCAGTAAGTCCTCTAGGACACCATCTACCCTGTAAGTCCTCTAGGACACCATCTAGGACACCATCTACCCTGTAAGTCCTCTAGGACACCATCTACCCTGTTAGTCCTCTAGGACACCATCTACCCCGTAAGTCCTCTAGGACACCATCTACCCCGTAAGTCCTCTAGGACACCATCTACCCCGTAAGTCCTCTAGGACACCATCTACCCCGTAAGTCCTCTAGGACACCATCTACCCCGTAAGTCCTCTAGGACACCATCTACCCCGTAAGTCCTCTAGGACACCATCTACCCCGTTAGTCCTCTAGGACACCATCTACCCCGTAAGTCCTCTAGGACACCATCTACCCCGTAAGTCCTCTAGGACACCATCTACCCCGTAAGTCCTCTAGGACACCATCTACCCCGTAAGTCCTCTAGGACACCATCTACCCCGTAAGTCCTCTAGGACACCATCTACCCCGTAAGTCTTCTAGGACACCATCTACCCCGTAAGTCCTCTAGGACACCATCTACCCTGTAAGTCCTCTAGGACACCATCTACCCTGTAAGTCCTCTATTTTCTCCTTGTATCTCAACCCTTAGCCCCTAACGGCACTTAGATCTGAAAGGATTAGATAGGCTGATAGCATTGTCACAATTTTATAGCTACTTGGCCTATCACACCTACTCAATATTTACATTTACATTCTAGTCATTTAGCAGACGCTCATATCCAGAGTCGACTTACATTTTTCTTACTACACAAGTGCCTAGGCTAGAGAGGCTAAGGTTGATTTTGGGATTCAAGGAATGTCAGACGGTTAAGTGCTGTTAAAGAAATGCACTGATACAGAGACATGTCTCTAGGTTCCTGACCCTAAGTTCCCCTTCCTGGGGGTCCACTTCACCCCGCGGATGGACGGCAGTGTTTGGCTGGGTCCCAACGCCGTCCTGGCCTTTAAACGAGAGGGATACAAGCTGTACGACTTCGATGCCCGGGACTTTGTAGATGCACTCTCTTTCAGGTATTGTACTTAGAAGTTATGATGCAATGTCATTTAGGTGTCATATTTGGAAGGTTGGTTTAATATCTTCTCTTACTTATCGTTCCCCTTTACATGCCATTTCATTTCAATCTAGCAGAGAGAGGTTCCCCTTTACATGCCATTTCATTTGTCTAGTAGAGAGAGCTTCCCCTTTACATGCCATTTCATTTGTCTAGTAGAGAGAGCTTCCCCTTTACATGCCATTTCATTTGTCTAGTAGAGAGAGCTTCCCCTTTACATGCCATTTCATTTCAATCTAGCAGAGAGAGGTTCCCCTTTACATGCCATTTCAATCTAGCAGAGAGCTTCCCCTTTACATGCCATTTCATTCTAGCAGAGAGCTTCCCCTTTACATGCCATTTCAATCTAGCAGAGAGCTTCCCCATGAGGACTAAATCCACCCGGTATCCAAGTTCATGTAGATTTTCATGGAACCTCTGGACTTCTTTCTCTTGATAAATACCTCTGCGGGATGATAGAAGCAGACATGTATCTCTGCTGTTTCTCTATGTATCTCTCTCCTCTGTAAAATGTCTCTCTCTGTGTGTGTGTTCCAGAGGTCTGCAGAAGCTGGTGATGAATAACCTAGTGTATGGTGTTGGAGAGATGTACAGAGGGGTGTTCATCGGAGCTCAGGTCAACATCTTAAAGAAGTTCATCCCAGAGCTCTCTCTAAACGACGTACTCAGGTACAACGGATTCTGAATGTAAATTCCAGGGGCTCTGGGTGTAATGAAGTATCTCAGTACCTGATAGCAATCAAACACTGTTTGTGATACACAGACGTCATCAGCCAGGTCCACCTATCACTGGACGTTTCAACTCCTAACCTGGAATGTCCTCAAGATAGTGAGTCCACACTGATTGGCCAAATCACTGCCTGCCTGTTGGATGGTTTCTAGCTTGGTGCAGATATTTTCAACCACAACGAACAGGATGCCTTTTCAGCAGTGCTTGCTAGGCGCTGAACCACATATCTTCTGTCTTTTCCGTTTGATGCACAGAGAGGAAAGTAGCCTCCATGTTGATAGGGCAGGGAAGCCCCTTGCCTCGCTCATCATCTGCCAGGATTTCATACTCCTTCTTGTGCTGGTATGCCTCCTCACACCCGTCTTCCCAGGGCACTGTGAATTCCACCATCACCAACTTTTTCTCTTTTCTCTTCCCATATGATGATGTCTGGACGGAGAGAGCTGACAACAATGCCAGGGGGGGGGAAGCTCAGCCGTCTGTTCAGGTCAGCACACATCTCCCATGTTCTGGCTTGTTCCAGGATGCCGTACTTCCTGGAACTGGCTGCACCAGTTTTCTCAAGGCCTGGAAAAAAAGCTGATGCAGTGACCTTTGTTGGTGGGAGTTTCTCTTTTTCCTCCCCTTCTTCTCGAGGATGTCGTCCAGTTTCCCTCAACTTGGTCATGCCTCCATCTGTAGTGTCCTTGGGAGAGGGTGAAAGTGCAGGATGTTAAAACATGCGCCACGGTGCCAGGTTAGTTGCCCGAGAGGGCAGTGAGGCCCCACCTATGTAAGTTAGTGGGGGGATGGGAGCATGTCATAGACGGATCTTAACAGAAACTGGATTCTGGCAGGCTCCATCCTCCACAGCACACCCCAAGAGATTCCTCTCTGTTATTTCCCACCTTGTCCAGGCTCCCAACCCCACTATTTTGGCCCTACCCTGTTCCTCCTCCATTTTGCTGACTTCCTGCTGTAGCAGGTGCCTCCTTTCGGTGGTGTTCGCTTTGACCCTTGGTAGATGTTACCCACTATGTCCACCGTGCTGCAGTCTGCTCTCAGCCTGGTTGACGGCATTGGTGGCAAACCATTTTCCTTTGTGTTCTGACCTAAAATCATGGCACCTTGTATTTTCAGGTCTTTGGAGTCCCTGAGGGTCATGACCAATCTGGCCTTTTGCTATTTTCAATTATTCTACCAGTGAACGAGATTGATAGTTGTAATTTTGCTATTCTACTGTACAGGCCCACATTTGAGAAGCTGCAGAGTAGGAGAATTGATCTAGAAAAATCAGGTCCTCCTGTCCATGTTACCTTATCATTGTGATTGAAAAGGCTAAACTGATCCTAAATCAATCACATCATATTTATAAAGCACTTTTTATATCAGCTGATGTCACAAAGTGCTGTACAGAAACGCAGCCTAAAACCCCAAACACGAAGCAATACAGATGTAGAAGCACGGTGGCTAGAAAATCATTATTTATTTTTTTACATTTTAGTCATTTAGCAGACGCTCTTATCCAGAGCGACTTACAGTAATGAATACATTTCATACATTTTTTTTTCTTCTCCGTACTGGTCCCACCATGCGCTACCAACTGAGCCACACGGGAGCGAGCGAGCGAGGGAGGGAGGGAGCGAGGGAGGGAGGGAGCGAGCGAGGGAGGGAGGGAGCGAGGGAGCACTTGATATGTATGGCCCCGAAAGATGTATGGCTCCCAAAGGAGGGCCTGGGTTGTGGAGCATAGAGGCTAGGGGTTTATTTTGAACTTAAAATGTGCAATATGCAGAAATTGTGTCGCCATTTCCTGGTTGCTAAAATTAAAATAGTTCGCCTAATTTCAGTGTGACAAAACAAAAACTAGATAATCAGTGTACCATCTTAACTGCTGTGAAATATATTTTAAATAACCAAAAATATTGTATTTTCAGCTGTTTTGAAGCTGGTGTACAAAAGTAAAACACGCAAAAAACACATTTTAAGAACGAGAAGCATAAAAGAAATGGCTCACATAGAACAGATCTACCGCTTGTTAGACTTGCTTTCGATGAATGACAGATCTATAACTCACATTTCTATGTGCATTTCATTGGTCGCTCCAAAATGTGACAAATTGCAGCTTTGGATAAGATTCTCTGTGCTATTTCTATCCGGCTTGAAGGACCAATATTGAATGAACTGATTTACATCAACATTTATCCACAGCCTTTTGTACAGAAATTGTTTTTTTCCCATTTCAGAACCAGTGTGGTGCCAGTGATTATGTTAATGTAAGCTCTAGTGTTATTCTTTGGGATCTGTGTTTCCATCTACAGTGAATTCAGAAAGTATTCAGACCCCTTGACTTTTTCCACATTTTGTTACGTTACAGCCTTATTCTAAAATTGATTAAATTGTATTTTTTTCCTCAGTCTACACATAATACACCATAATGACAAAGCAAAAACAGGGTTAGACATTTTTGCTAATTTATCTAAAAAAAATATATATAGCACATTTCCATAAGTATTCAGACCCTTTACTCAGTACTTTGTTGAAGCACCTTTGGCAGTGATTACAGCCTTGAGTCTTCTTGGGTATGACGCTACAAGCTTGGCACACCTGTATTTGGGGAGTTTCTCCCATTGTTCTCTGCAGATCCTCTCAAGCTCTGTCAGGTTGGATGAGGAATGACGCTGCACAGTTATTTTCAGGTCGGGTTCTAGTCTGGGCTCTGGCTGGGCCACTCAAGGAGTCCCAAAGCAACTCCTTGGCTGTGTGCTTTGGGTTGTTGTCCTGTTGGAAGGTGAAACTTCGCCCCAGTCTGAGGTCCTGAGCGCTCTGGAACAGGTTTTTAATCAAGGATCTCTCTGTACTTTGCTCCGTTCATCTTTCCCTCAATCCTGACTAGTCTCCCACTTCTTTACGCTGAAAAACATTCCCACAGCATGATGCTGCCACCACCATGCTTCACCGTAGGGATGGTGCCAGGTTTCCTACAGAAGTGAGGGTTGGCATTCAGGCCAAAGAGTTCAATCTTGGTTTCATCAGACCAGAGAATCTTGTTTCTCATTGTCTGAGAGTCTTTAGGTGCCTTTTGGTAAACTCCAAGCAGGCTGTCATTTACCTTTTACTGAGGAGTGGCTTCCATCTGGCCACTACCATAAAGGCCTGATTGGTGGAGTGCTACAGAGATGGTTTTCCTTCTGGAAGGTTGTCCTATCTCCACAGAGGAACTCTGGAGCTCTGTCAGAGTGACCATCGGGTTCTTGGTCACCTCCCTGACCAAGGCCCTTCTGACCCGATTGCTCAGTTTGGCTGGGTGGACAGCTCTAGGAAGAATCTTGGTTGTTCCAAACTTCTTCCATTTAAGAATGATGGAGGCCACTGTGTTCTTGGGGACCTTCAATGCTGCAAACATTTTTTGGTACCCTTGCCCAGATCTGTTCCTCGACACAATCCTGTCTCGGCGCTCTACGGACAATTCCTTCGACCTCATTGCTTGGTTTTTGCTCTGACATGCACTGTCAACTGTGGGACCTTACATAGACAGTCCAATCAATTGAATTTACAACAGGTGGACTCCAATCAAATTGTAGAAACATCTCAAAGATGATCAATGGAAACAGGATGCACCTGAGCTCAATTTCAAGTCTCATAGCAAAAGGTCTGAATACTTATGTAAATGAGGTATGTTTTTATATTTAATGAACTTGCAAAAATGTCTAAACCTGTTTTCGCTTTGTCGTTAAGAGGTATTGTGTGTAGCTTGAGAGGGGGAAAAAATAATTATATCAATTTTAGAATAAGGCTGTAACGTAACAAAATGTGGAAAAAGGAACGGGGTCTGAATACTTTCTGAATGAACTGTAGGTATACCCTGTATTTACGTAGGGCTGACTGAGGACTTGTGAAGAGCAGAATTAACAACCTTTGCACCATCAAGACAGTTCTTTTGTGAGAAGGTGTTAACCCGTGTTTCACAGTTAGTCATTATGTAAATTGCGAGCTGAAAAACACCACTGAGGCCATAGCCCAGTGAGTCACTGGAGCCGGGCTGTGGAGGTGGAAACACCAAAGTCTGAGCCTTTTTTGGTGAAATACTGGAGCAAGTCCATAGTGGAAATATGACTTAACAGTGTTGTGTGTTTGTCTGTTGCAGGGGTCCAGCAGGGGTGAGGGCCCAGGCTCTGGACCGCGATGGGAACCTGGTAGATGACTTTGTGTTTGACGTTGGTGTCGGTGATGTGGGCAGCAGGGTCCTCCATGTACGCAACGCTCCGTCGCCCGCCGCCACCTCTTCCCTGGCCATAGCAGAGATGGTAGCAGACGAGGTGGAGAGACGTTTCAGCCTCTAAAAACTCTACAGGCGCTCTTCAGATGCATACCCAAATGGCATCCTATTCCCTACTTTTGAGTTCTTTTTTGACTTCTATGCACAACTTTTGACCAGAGCCCACAGGGAATAGGGACGTACCTACACTTCCCCAACAACATTGATCCATCTGATCCAGCTGCAGGTCACCTAGTGATATAGTGAAGCAGTGATGATGCTAGGATGCTAATCACAGGTCAGTTCTGCATTATCCCCAATGGTTAGTTTGGAGTGGGCGAGATGCTAATCTCGGGTCAGTTCTGCATTATCCCCAATTGTTAGTTTGGAGTGGGCGAGTGTAAACTGATCCTGGATCTGTGCCAAGGGGAAACTTTACCAGGAAATGATCCATCCAATCTGTTGCTACTGCTGCTCACTGGTCCAGCGTCCATCTGCGTCAGCAGAGTAAGGTTGCAAAATCCGGTAACTTTCCAAAAATTCCCAGGTTTTCCAGAAATCCAGGTTGGAGGATTACAGGATTATCTGCTTAGTCCCTCCTAATTGCAGGAATATTCCAACAGGGATTTCTGGAAAACTCGGTAGGTTTGTAAATGTTACTGGAATTTGCAACCCTACAGCAGAGTGGTCAGGCCAGAATGGAGTACACTGAGCAGCATGTTGTCACAGACTTCGTCGTCTGACGATAAGGAGAAATCACTGTCAGACCAATACCCACATCATTTTATTAAGTTTGATGCACACGGAAAAACAATAAACTAGAACGACAGGAGACAGTTTCACAGGCTATAACTATACGTAGCAGAGCGAAATAAAACAACCCACAAAAACCAGGTGACAAACACACTCCTAATATATGACTCCCAATCAGGAACAACGATAACCAGCTGTCCCTGATCGGGAGCCACACAGACCAACATAGAAACAGAAATACCAGAAAAACACATACAACACAGTACTTCTGCCACGTCCTGACCAAAAATACTAAACAACTACTCCCTCTGCTGGTCAGGACGTGACACATGTACTGAATGGAATACACTGAGCAGCATGTACTGAATGGAGTATGTAAAGTGCATTCGGAAAATATTCAGACTCCTTGATTTTCTTTTTCTCCACATTTTGTTACGTTACAACCTTATTTCCCTCAATCTACACACAATACCTTTTATAATGACAAAACGAAAACAGGTTTTTTTGAAATGTTTGCTAATTTATTAAAAATGAAAAGGCACAGATCCTGGTAAGTGTACCAAAATATTTCTGCAGCAATGAACTCCACCAATCAGGTAGTGGCCAGACGAAAGCACCTCCTCAGTAGAAGGCACATGACAGCCAGCTTGGAGTTTGTCAAAAGGCACTTTAAGGACTCTCAGACCATGAGAAACAAGATTATCTGGTCTGATGAAACCAAGATTGAACTCTTTGGCCTGAATGCCAAGCGTCACGACTGGAGGAAACCTGGCACCATCCCTACGGTGAAGCATGGTGGTGGCAGCATCATGCTGTGGGGATGTTTTTCAACGGAAGGGAGTGGGACATTAGTCAGGATTGAGGGGAAAGATGAACGGAGCCAAATACAGAGAGATACTTGATGAAAACCAGCTCCAGAGCGCTCAGGGCCTCAGACTGCTTTGTCATTCTGGGGTATTGTGTGTAGATTGATTGGGGGGGGGGGGGGGGGGGGGGGGGCTATTTTAATCAATTTTAGAATAAGGCTGTAACATAACAAAATGTGAAAAAGTCGGGTAGGTCTGAATGCTTTCTGAATGTGCTGTAGATGGAAGACTAGAGGGTAATTGTGATCTATAGGATCCCTTAAGCAAAGGGCCTAGACTAGGGTTGAATATTTTCCCAGTATTTTAAATCTTCCATCCCGAGAATAAATCACTTTTTCTCCGTGGTAACCCAGTATTTCCCATCAAAACCGGTAGTGTCATTCAAAAGCATTAGAAAGCAATATAAAGCATTATAAATAGGCCCATGTCTGGATTTGATTAGAGCTTGGTTAGAAAATTCAAGCCTGGGGCCTCCTGAGTGGCGCAGTGGTCTAATGTACTGCATTGCAGTGCTTGAGGCGTCACTACAGACCCGGGTTCGATCCCAGGTTGACACAACCGGCCGCTACCAGGAGTCCCATAGGGCGGCGCACAATTGGCCCGGCTTCGTCCGGGTTAGGGTAGGGTTTGGAAGGGGGGGCTTCACTTGGCTCATCGCGATCTAGCGACTCCTTGTGGTGGGCCAGGTGCCTGCAGGCTGACTTCAGTTGTCAGTCAATGGTGTTTCCTCTGACACATTGGTGCAGCTGGCTTCCGGGTTAAGCGGGCGTGTGTTAAGAAGCGTGGCTTGGCGGGTCATGTTTCGGAGGACGCATGACTCGACCTTCGCCTCTCCCAAGCTCGTTGGAGAGTTGCAGCGATGAGACAAGATCATCGCAATTGGATATCACAAAATTGGGGAGAAAAAGGGGGTAAAATACAACACAAAATAACAAAAATATTTTACAAATTCAAGCCTGATGCTACCTGAGCCTGATGGGCCCTACATTAGACATTTAATGAACCCTACATTTAAGACATTTTAATGAGCCCAATAATTGTGCCCAAATAATTGTGCTGTTTTCCAATAGATATGACATATAGCCTACTGCACATTACGCACGACAGAAAAATATAAATTCCCATAGATGGAGCTATGGATGTAGCTAGCTATATGCTCTCTTGGGTAAATAAATAAAACTAGCTGCAGTAGGCTAATCTGTTTTGAGTGTGAACTGTATTACTGTACTGTATTATACTATATATGGACTAGAATTACGTACATCATTCGAACCATGATAAAGCAGGGAGAGAGAACATACGATGCGGCATACAAGGTTACAAGTACAGGCTAGCGAATGTGATTTTAATTTTGAAATATAATATTGCCTATTTGTATAATTAGTAGGCTGACGCATATGTAGCTTTAATATTTCCCCTAATGTTATTAGCCTACGTCTTCTCTCTATTGTTGCTTCATTCCTTAACTCGCTTTCAACAGTTAAATGAAATGTTTTGTGTCCTAAATCCATTCTAAATGACATCCTTGAATAATATAGGACTAGAATTAGATGCAGAAGGCTTTTCACTTCTCTTCACGAAGATTGAATGGTTATGGGTCTGAATAAATACCTGCTGTAGCCTACCTCCATCACTCATTCAAACGATGAGGCTGATAGATCTACATGCATTGTGAACTGCGTTCCGCACTGAGCAGGGCTGTCTGCATGATGAATCATCAACGTGCAGGGTGGGGGCAGAGGCCGTGAACAAGACAGATTTAGACATCGCATATAATTTAACAGTTCCATTTCACCGCATGCTTGTTCATATAAATCATGTATTATAGTTTATCCCGCGGGGAAATGAGTGGTTTTGGCCAGTAAATCTCAGTAACCGGGTTCCCACCGTTCAACCCATGTCCATGCTACCGAGGACCAGTTTTCCAGACAAGATTAAACCTAATCTTGGACTAAAAAACAAATGAAATGGAGAATCTCCGTAGAAATAGCTTTATACCGACGTTTAACGTTTGAAATGTAGTTGGAAGCCAATAAATCACCAGAATGTTCTAAATGAAAGTCCTGCTCCACTGTGGTCCTGTATGCTCATGTGATCCCTCTCATTGCTTTTGGTTTTGGATAATGAAGATGTACAGTAGTGCTAAACATATATTGGTGTTCACCACCACTTCTGCATTTTCATATTTAACGCACTGATTTATGATGATTAAAACCATTTATTTTATCATAAACTGAATATATTTATCAAAGTTTTGCGGTAAGAATACTGCCATTTTTTCATTTTGCCGCAGTCACATTCTTCTGACAGTGATTGTTTTTGAAAAAACGGTTTAATTTTCTTAGACTGTTTACTGAGATGATATGAAACGGTTTAATTGATTTGTCTACGATTTATAATTCTCTCATTTTGAGATTTGTGATGTGTACAACTCCAGAGACAAAAGTTTATTACAGAAATTCTATGTATTTTAAATAAATGACTTTTGACATTATTATTGATGCAGCATATTGGAAATCTTGTACGAATATGCAGGATAAAGAGAATGACTTGGATGTAAGAATTACAGTGTACAAAACATTAGGAACACCTCTTTCCTTGACAGACTGACCAGGTGAATCCAGGTGAAAGCTATGATCCCTTATTGATGTCACGTGTTAAAATCACTTAAATCAGTGTAGATGAAGGGGAGGAGACAGGTTAAAGAAGGATTTGTAAGCCTTGAGACATGTATTGGGGATGGCCAGCAATGTCAGAAGAAGAGGAATATTGGGACAGGGAAACAAAGGTGGATTTCTGAGGGGGAATAGATAGAGGGAGGGAGGGAGGGAGAAGAGGTTGGATTTGAATTTGAGGAAGATGGTGCTAAAAATGGAGATGGTGTGTCGAAAGAAGATTCATGTCAAGCACAAATGGAGTGAGCCACGCGCCAGACAGAGTTATGGAGGTAAAATGGAAGTGAATGAGAGCAAGATAAGGTGTGGTAAAGAGCTCAGGAGTCCTAGCCTGTCATCCATGGGCACGATAAAGAACAATCTGGTCCAGTAGGAGTTACATTTTTTGTAGAAAGTGGATCCTTGCCTTTTGGCGGATCCATATGTGGATCCATATGTGGTTTCAGGGGTGGGTGGGGAAGGAGTTGGGTGCAGTTGAATCAGTTGGCTTTTGTGGAGCGATGGGTAACGATGCTTCGTGGGGTGTCAGTTGTTGATGTGTGCAGAGGGTCCCTGGTTCGAGGCCGAAGAGAGGGACGGAACCTACACTGTTACACTTGTAACCTGTAGTGGATTTGTGATGTTTGTTTCTTCCGAACAGATGGAGCGGGCACTCTGTGTCACGGGTCAAGATCTTTTTTCTTGCTTTGTGTTTAGGACTAGAGCACCATTGAAAGGAGTGATTTCTGAGGTAGCTTTAAGTGTGCAGGTGGAGAGATTGAAGTGTTTGTGGCGCCTGCCGTTTGATGCCACGCAGACCCGGCGGTGAAACAGCAGTCACTGTCAGTCATTTTGAATCTTGAGTTTTTAGCTGACAAAGTCATGTCAATTGTAAGGGTGCCCATGTTGCTGGGGATCAGAAGTGTACGGTGCAAGAGAGACAGGTGGAGCTAGTGGTCAGAGTAGTGCAGAAGGTGTGGTATGCTGAGGCAGTGAAGAAAGTAGAGGAGGGTGGGTCCTGAGAGGATCCCTGTGAGTAGTGAATCTGTGCCAACACAACAGAGTTCAGCTGATGTAAGAAGGGCTATATAAATACATTTGATTTGATTCAGCCAACGAGTGATATATGCTTCAGTAAGGTTGGCTTCATAGCATCTGTTATCAACTCCCGCACCTCTCTGATTCAGAGGGTTAAATGCGGAAGACACATTTCAGTTGAAAGCATTCAGTTGTACAACTGACTAGGTATCCCCCCTTTTCCCTGTACAACTGACTAGGTATCCCCCTTTCCCTGTACAACTGACTAGGTACCCCCCTTTCCCTGTACAACTGACTAGGTATCCCCCCTTTCCCTGTACAACTGACTAGGTATCCCACCTTTCCCTATACAACTGACTAGGTATCCCCCTTTCCCTGTACAACTGACTAGGTATCCCCCTTTCCCTGTACAACTGACTAGGTATCCCCCTTTCCCTGTACAACTGACTAGGTATCCCCCCCTTTCCCTATACAACTGACTAGGTATCCCCCTTTCCCTGTACAACTGACTAGGTACCCCCCTTTCCCTGTACAACTGACTAGGTATCCCCCCTTTCCCTGTACAACTGACTAGGTATCCCACCTTTCCCTATACAACTGACTAGGTATCCCCCTTTCCCTGTACAACTGACTAGGTATCCCCCTTTCCCTGTACAACTGACTAGGTATCCCCCTTTCCCTGTACAACTGACTAGGTACCCCCCCTTTCCCTATACAACTGACTAGGTATCCCCCCTTTCCCTGTACAACTGACTAGGTATCCCCCTTTCCCTGTACAACTGACTAGGTATCCCCCTTTCCCTGTATAACTGACTAGGTATCCCCCCTTTCCCTGTACAACTGACTAGGTATCCCCCCTTTCCCTGTACAACTGACTAGGTATCCCCCTTTCCCTGTACAACTGACTAGGTATCCCCCTTTCCCTGTACAACTGACTAGGTATCCCCCTTTCCCTGTATAACTGACTAGGTATCCCCCCTTTCCCTGTACAACTGACTAGGTATCCCCCCCTTTTCCCTGTACAACTGTATTGCAGAAATGGAACCCAAAGGACATCCACTCATCCAACATTTTATTTATTTTATTTCACCTTTATTTAACCAGGTAGGCTAGTTGTGAACAAGTTCTCATTTACAACTGCGACCTGGCCATGATAAAGCAAAGCGACACAAACAACAGAGTTACACATGGAATAAACAAACACAGTCAATGGGCCAGCATCCCTGTGGAATGCTTTCAGACACCTTGAAGTCCATTCCCTGACAAATTGAGGCTATCCTGAGGGCAAAAGTGAGTGCAACTCAATATTAGGAAGGTGTTCCTAATGGTTTTGTACATTATTTCTCTAATCATTCCCCTGAATTTGTGAGCAAGGTCACTTTATGTCCACATGGGGGCAGGATCTTACAGTACAGTAACCAAACCGCACAATGGCAGAAGTTGACTCACAGTGAAATCATATAAGCCTATTTTATTACAGCCACTACTGTTCAAACATAGTCATATGTTAAATATGTTCCCATGAAGCATGATTTTAAAAAATAATAATAATTATGTCATTTTCGGTTTCTGAGTTGCATCATTTCAAAAGCTGGACCAATTGAAATCATGCTAAAAAAAAATCTGAGGCTGTCTTTAATTGTCATAAGCAATCATGATAAACTAGCAAGGTATACTTATTTTGTAAACTATAAATAAAAATGAGGTACACAAACTTGTGTTCCACGACTCTTTCCCTGGACAAAAAGTGGGGGTTTCCCTCCCCCCCCTCCCTCCCCTCCTCCCTCCTCTCCTCTCCTCCCTCCCCTCCCCCTCCTCCCCCCCCTCCCTTCCCCTCCTCCCCTCCTCCCTCCCTGTGCTTACGCAAACTCACTGCCTGTCTACGCAGGACGCAGGAGTGAGCAAGTGACTGGCTGAGATTCGGGCAAGACAACGCACCGACGTTGAGTTAAGGAGTTTAAGGGACGAACCATCTTCCCAACGATAACAACAACAAGCGCTTCTGTTGTGCCGCTGGACACTGGATAAAAACATGCCTCTGACTATTCTAATGGGAATTATTATTTAAAGTGCGCGATTAACCGAAGCAGGAAAATATGTTTGTTGAAGTAAAACAGAGGAGAAAGTTTACTCATTTTTTTTGTGGAATTGAATGAATAGTCCTTGTGCCTACAACATAGCTAACTCACAGTGCACCAAGGCCATGATAGACAGCCTTTGCATACAGATGTGTTCTCTCTCTAGCTAGCTAGCTACCAGGTGATAGCGCTAAACCTAAATTACAATAGGTAGTAACATAACGTTTAGTCGTGACATTTATCTGAAATGGTTAACTAGCTGGCTATGTTTGTTTATTTTTTGTTTTATCTAACAGGCTAACTATCTAAAAATAGCATAGAGTTTGCCAGTTAGCTTAGCTAACTAGCTAACAATTGGTGTTTATTAGCTAGCTCGCTAGCTAGAAACGCTTGAAAGGAAAGCCTGAGTTGGCTAACTAATTAGCTAGCTAGCTAGGCGAGCTAGCATATTAACTAGCTAGTAAATGAGACCGCTAACAAGTGAGTTGCTAGCCTAGCTAGCTAGCACTTTGTAAAATTTTAATATCAGGTTATCGCTAACTAGCTTATATTGGCTTTGCACTTAAATTAGCTCGCTAACAGTAATACATGATTATTATTTTTTTGTTCTTCTAGTTAGCATTACCAAACCTTGCTCGATTTGGTGTACGGTTTAGCTAGTGTTATTATTATCTTAGTTTACCTCAAGCTGATTTTTATTTTTTATTCCACCGTGCCTGGACTGACCCACCCACAAGGACTAACCGGGGGCCGATGCTGACAATCCATCCCGGATCACGGCACCGGATCACGGCAACGTAAGGAGCCATGCAGCCGCAACAAATATACGACTTTTCAAGTGACGAGAACAGTCACAAATGGCGAGGCCTCTTCGTCCAAGCGTTGCGAAAGGTACATTTATCAACCATATTAATTATCTTTTTTTTAACGTGGTTAGTTGGTGAGGTGATGGAAACAATAGTTACTGACATGTCTGTAGCGACTGTTTTTATTTCATTATATATATATTTATTTTATATATACACATGTTTCCCACTGTAGATTATACTGCATTTAACATAGACCAACAAAAAATATGCAACTTGGCTCTGAGTCGGAGCGTCAAATGTCTACATGTTGTAGGTAGAATCTGATGGTCCTTTTTCCTTATTGTTTATAAGAAGGATCATGTTTTGACTCTTGTTTTGCAATACAGATGCAGGCCTAAATGTAAAAGTGAAACGAGAGCGACGTCATCCAATAACCTGAGTTGAGATCAGAGCCGAACTGAAATGAGTGGGATGGCTCTTAATCCTTAACTACCTCGTAAATGCTGCATTTGCCTTGTGTAAAAGGTTGTCCGAAACCCGTCTCTCTCTCCCCCCCCCCCCCCCCCCCTCAGCCTCTCACAATATGGATTAGCCTGTTATTTACTAGGTAAAAGCAACATGACTCCGTGTGTCCTGTTTCTCAAGTCACAGGTTTCAAAACTGTTTTAAGGAAGTTTCGAGATGACAAGCAACTTCACAGCACAGTCCTGCTAAAAAAATTTTTGATTAGCGATTGACACAACAGTTTCCATCATTGTGAATAGGCCTATTGGTTCTAATAGGGCATCTTCTTGCAGCGGTGCTTCAGTCAAGATTGTTCTACATCCACATTTCCTACATTTACATTTAAGTCATTTAGCAGACACTCTTATCCAGAGCGACTTACAAATTGGTGCATTCACCTTGTGATATCCAGTGGAACAACCACTTTACAATAGTGCATCTATATCTTTTAAGGGGGGGGGTTAGAAGGACTACTTTATCCTATCCCAGGTATTCCTTAAAGAGGTGGGGTTTCAGGTGTCTCCGGAAGGTGGTGATTGACTCCACTGTCCTGGCGTCGTGAGGGAGCTTGTTCCACCATTGGGGTGCCAGAGCAGCGAACGGTTTTGACTGGGCTGAGCGGGAACTGTGCTTCCGCAGCGGTAGGGGGGCCAGCAGGCCGGAGGTGGATGAACGCAGTGCCCTTCTTTGGGTGGGATAAACAAGGATGGGGTGCAGTAGCAGCAAGCCAGGTCCACTGTAAGAGAGCAAGCAAATGGAGCTGATGCTCTTTGAGGTTTAGCTTAGATCAAATGCACCCCATCTTTGTTTATCCCAATTTCAATAAGACGCATCCAAACGCTCATTATAGATGGGTTGGTTGTTTAGTAACAAAACTGACACGTGCACAACAGACAGGGGTGTCAAACTCATTCAATGGAGGGCCAAGTGTCTGTTTATTTCCCCCTTTCAATTAAGACCTAGACAACGAGGGGAGTTACTTACTAATTAGTGACCTTAATTGATCAACCAATCACAAGGGAGGAGTGAAAACCCTCAGACACTCATCCCTCTGTGGAATGAGTTTGACACGTGATTAAGATTGACTTGTAAAATATTTAGTCTCCAATGTTTTATTGAAAACATAAATACATATGCACAATGGACACGTGTTGTCTCAAATACATCCTTACAATGGTTGGTTAGCAAGCTAGCGAATTTTTTGCCATATTAGCATAGACGTGGCATCAGTCAAAGCATCTCAACAAGACATGGTATCAAGACATGGTATCAAGAACAAAATTAAACTAGCTGAAATGAGCTGCCTAAGATTCCCTACATGGCAGCTTCTTGTTATTGTTGGTAGCTGTCTGGCCAGAATCACAAGGCCTAAGTAACTCAGAGCTCATTAATGGGGTAATGCTTGGATGGTCTACATTATATCTGGCCATCCAGAATCACAACAAGGCCTAAGTAACTTGGAGCTCATTAATGGGGTAATGCTTAGTCTACATTAGGGCTGGGCGATATGGCCAAAATATTATATCACTGTATCTAAAAAAATTTAAAAAATGGATGGTATATGCCAGTATTTTTAGTTTTTGATGAATAAAAGTTGTACATTTGCTTTATGAGTAGTGAGTGATCCCAGGGTGCTTTATGGGTAGTGAGTGATCCCAGGGTGCTTTATGAGGAGTGAGTGATCCCAGGGTGCTTTATGGGTAGTGAGTGATCCCAGGGGGCTCTATGAGTAGTGAGTGATCCCAGGGGGCTCTATGAGTAGTGAGTGATCCCAGGGTGCTTTATGAGTAGTGAGTGATCCCAGGGTGCTTTATGAGTAGTGAGTGATCCCAGGGTGCTTTATGGGTAGTGAGTGATCCCAGGGTGCTTTATGGGTAGTGAGTGATCCCAGGGTGCTTTATGGGTAGTGAGTGATCCCAGGGTGCTTTATGGGTAGTGAGTGATCTCAGGGTGCTTCATGAGTAGTGAGTGATCCCAGGGTGCTTTATGGGTAGTGAGTGATCTCAGGGTGCTTTATGAGTAGTGAGTGATCTCAGGGTGCTTTATGAGTAGTGAGTGATCCCAGGGTGCTTTATGGGTAGTGAGTGATCCCAGGGTGGCAACACATACATTCTAAGTGATTTCAATAAGTCTTTCTCCATTCTGATTGGTTTATACTGTTCAATTGAAATTTAACCAAAACAAATTTCAGCACTTTTATTATTTCGGTATTTCCTGTACTCAATTTGCAGTGGTGGAAAAAGTACCCAATGGTCATACTTGAGTAACTTTCTGTTAAGGTTGCTATACCTTTACTCAAGTGCTAGTGAAAGTCACCCAGTAAAATACTATTTGAGTAAAAGTATTTGTTTTTAAATATACTTAAGTATCAAAAGTAAATGTAATTGATAAAATGTACTTAAGTATCAAAAGTAAAAGTATAAATCATTTAAAATTCCTTATATTAAGCAAACCAGATCGCACCGTTTTCTCGTTTTTTTTTTAATGTACGGATAGCCAGGGGCACACTCCCAACACTCCGACATAATTTACAAACAAAGCATTTGTGTTTAGTGAGTCCACCAGATCAGAGGCAGTAGGGACGACCAGGGATGTTCTCTTGACAAGTGTGTGAATTGGACCATTTTCCTGTCCTGCTAAGCATTCAAAATGTAACGAGGACTTTTAGGTGTCAGGGGAAATGTAGGGAGTAAAAAATACAGTATTTTCTTTAGGAATGTAGTGAACTAGAAGTTGTCAAAAATAAAACTAGTAAAGTAAAGTACAGATACCACAAAAAACCCAACTTAAGTAGTACTTGAAAGTATTTTTACACCACTGCTCAATTGAGATAATTTTCACACTGCTATGTTGGGCTGCACGATATGGGAAAATAATCTAGGACTTATTTTTAACCAAATGTTGCAATTACGATTTGACTTCCGAATTAGAGCAAAACTGTTCGAATAGAATAGAATGACTATTCTAATTCTATAGTTAGAATATGATAGTGGGCACTTTGAATACAGTGTTGTTTAAGATGACAATGAATTAAAATGCCAGGGAGGCATTATTGTGACAGGGTAGGAACTAAAGTGTTGATAAGTGTTTCCTAGGGGACCTTGTAAGCTTTGGCTACTGCATGTTGTCTCTTAGCTACTTCATGTAGCTAACATTTTCTTGCTTTGCATATTCCTCTTTGATTTAGAAGATACTGTTGCACAAACAACATGCTGATTTAGGTCTACACCATCACTGGTATTACCAGGCTGTATTAGCTAGCAACGTTTGCTCTTACTCAGTACATTTATTAGCTAGCTATTAGCATTAGCGGCTAACAATTTAGAATCTCACAAGATTTAGGGAAACTTGCTAAGAAAAGACAAACTAGCTCTTTACTGATGAAAGAAACACAAAACGAATAGTGTCATTATAGAACGCAATTGGATTTATATTAAGAAGCAAAGTGAAAACAGCATTGTTGTCATCAACTTTGTTGCATGTGCTGCATTGCCCATGCAGACTGAACGCAAGTGTCTCGTGGTTGAGGAACATCAAATGTGCTCCTTGAGTGACGTGGCGTGGTTAGGTCTGTGTGGAAAGCTGCACGGAGAGAAAGAGCGGAGAGCGATGACTCAAGTAGCGAAGTAAACTATAAAAATTAACATTACACACGGCATATCACATTTTAACAAATCAAACAATGAAATACCGGTTTAGAAGGTAAAGTAAAAACACAAACCAGGTCCCTGCATCAGTACCGGTATATCATAAAATACGGTATACCGCCAAGCCCTGGTCTACATTGTATTTGGCCATCTAGAATCACAACAAGGCCTAAGTAACTCAGAGCTCAATAATGGGGTAATGCTTGGATGGTCTACATTAGGGGTGCCCAACCAGTCGGTCTTGATCTACTGGTCGATCGCAGAGTGCTTGCCGGTTGATCGTGAGATGATTATATACATCGACTAAAATTCAGCCACACAAATCAATGCCTATAATCTCTTTTCTGTTTTAACGTTCGACAGTCCTCCATTCACAGCAATGTCCGAAAAGTCACGTGATTTACATAAAATATGACCAGTCCCTGCCCACTTATTGACCTATGGGGTCAGATGCCACCCGCCCAACTCTAAGTCGAGGTCACGGTGATGCCAGACAGGTAGCTAGCTAGCTAGCTAACTTTGTGTGGTCGACAGCAGCAATAATGAGTGAAGGGAAAGATTTTTTTTATTTTATTTTTTTTTTTTAAACAAAAAAAAAACGTATCATTTCCACAAGGAATGGGAGGAGGATCATTTTTTTTTTGTCATGTCAAACTCAAAATGTGTTTGCCTCATCTGCCATAATGGCATCGCTATCCCAAAGAAAGGTAACATAGAACAACATTTTAAAACCCACACACAACCCAGGAAAGAGATTTTCCAGCAAAGACTGAATTACAAAGAAGAAGAAAGGTACAAGAACTAAAAATAAAATCAGCTGGCAGCGCAGCAGTCAATTTTCACAAGGCCTGTGACCAAAGGGAAGGCGGCAACTATAGCATCTTGTTGTGTGAGTCACGTTCCTGCTAAGCATAAACATTTGATAAAGATGGGGAGAAGATCAAGGAAGCATTTACTGAGCCTAAAAAGTCATTCAAAGATGGGGAGAGGATCAAGGAAGCATTTACCCGAGGCTGCAGACTCGCTGTTTGGAGATGTTAAGAATAAGACTGAAATTATGGCTGCCATCAATGACATTCAGTTGTCCAGAAATACATTTTACATTTTTTTTTTTTTTACATTTTAGTCATTTAGCAGACCCTCTTATCCAGAGCGACTTACAGTAGTGAATGCATACATTTAATTTCATACATATTTTTTTTTCTCATACTGGCCCCCCGTGGGAATCGAACCCACAACCCTGGCGTTGCAAACACCATGCTCTACCAACGGTGACAAGAAGATGAGGGAATAGCGGAGAACCTCGAGGATCAATTGAAGAAGGATATTGACAACTGCGAGTGTTATTTCCTCCAGTGTGACGAGTCCACAGATATGGTAGATGTGGCACAGTTATGCATTTTCATCAGAATGCTATTTGACAACATGAGTACAAAGGAGAAACTACTCACCATTTTGCCACTGAAAGGACATACAAGGGGCAAAGATATTTTTCCAAGCATTTATGGAGTTTGCTAACAAATTCCAGCTGCCCTTTTTGTAAGCTTGTCTCCATTACTACGGATGGGGCACCTGCTATGGTAGGCCGCATTAGTGGGTTCGTTGCATTGTGCAAACGAGATGATTCTTTCCCGGACTTTCTTAGTCATCACTGCGTAATTCATCGGCAAGCTTTGTGCGGCAAGATGTTAAACATGAAAGAGGTGATGGATGTTGCGATGAAGATTGTGTGTTCTAGTCGATCAAGAAGCCTCTACAGCGGAGGCTATTTCAAGCTCACTTAGAAGAGACTGAAGCGGAGCACACAGACCTGCTGCTGCACACGGATGTGTGGTGGCTGAGCCGTTTTTTTAGGGAAATTCATTGAGGAGTTGTCTGAAATCAAGGAGTTTCTCAAGGTCTCCAAACATGCAGAATGTGCACAGCTAGAGGACACAGTGCCTCCTGGATTGAGCTTTTCTCACTGACCTAATTTACATGCTTAATGAACTGAAATGTAGAGCTGCAAAGGAAAAGGCAAATGTGTCATCGACATGGTCAGCTCTGTGAACACTTTAAATACAAACTAAACTCAGCAACAAACAACAACAAAAAACGTCCCTTTTTTTCAGGACCCTGTCTTTCAAAGATAATTCGTAAAAATCCAAATGACTTCACAGATCTTCATTGTAAAGGGTTTAAACACTGTTTCCCCATGCTTGTTCAATGAAACATAAACAATTAATGAACGTGCACCTGCGGAACGGTCGTTAAGACACTAACAGCTTACAGATGGTAGGCAATTAAGGTCACAGTTATGAAAACTTAGGACACTAGAGGCCTTTCTACTGACTCTGAAAAGCACCAAAAGAAAGATTCCCGTGCCTTAGGCATGCTGCAAGAAGGCATGAGGACCGCAGATGTGGCCAGGGCAATAAATTGCAATGTCTGTGTTGTGAGATGCCTAAGACGGCACTACAGGGAGACAGGACGGACAGCTGATCGTCCTCACAGTGGCAGACCACGTGTAACAACAGCTGCACAGGATTGGTAAATCCAAACATCACACCTGCGGGACAGGTACAGGATGGCAACAACAACTGCCCGAGTTACACCAGGAAAGCACAATCCCTCCATCAGTGCTCAGACTGGCTTGTAGGCCTGTTGTAAGGCAGGTCCTCACCAGACATCACCGGCAACAACGTCGCCTATGGGCACAAACCCACCATTGCTGGACCAGACAGGACTGGCAAGAATTAGTCTTCACTGACGAGTCGTGGTTTTGTCTCACCAGTAGTGATGGTCGGATTCGCGTTTATCATCGAAGGAATGAGCGTTACATCAAAGCCTGTACTCTGGAGCGGGATCGATTTGGAGGTGGAGGGTCCGTCATGGTCTAGGGCGGTGTGTCACAGCATCATCGGACTGAGCTTGTTGTCATTGCAGGCAATCTCAACGCTGTGCGTTACAGGGAAGACATCCCCCTCCCTCATGTGGTACCCTTCCTGCAGGCTCATCCTGACATGACCCTCCAGCATGACAATGCCACCAGCCATACTGCTCGCTCTGTGCATGATTTCCTGCAAGACAGGAATGTCAGTGTTCTGCCATGGCCAGCGAAGAGCCCGGATCTCAATCCCATTGAGCACGTCTGGGACCTGTTGGATCAGAAGGTGAGGGCTAGGACTATTCCCCCCAGAAATGTCCGGGAACTTGCAGGTGCCTTGGTGGAAGAGTGGGGTAACATCTCACAGCAAGAACTGGAAAATCTGGTGCAGTCCATGAGGAGGAGATGCACAGCAGTACTTAATGCAGCTGGTGGCCACACCAGATACTGACTGTTACTTTTGATTTTGACCCCCCCTTTGTTCAGGGACACATTATTCCGTTTCTGTTAGTCACATGTCTGTGGAACTTGTTCAGTTTATGTCTCAGTTGTTGAATCTTGTTATGTTCATACAAATATTTACACATGTTAAGTTTGCTGAAAATAAACGCAGTTGACAGTGAGAGGATGTTTCTTTTTTTTTTTTTGCTCACGAGAAAGCTGCAACGTAAGGACCTGCACTTCTTTCATCACATGCATTCAGAACTTGAACGTCAGGGCAAGGACACAGCACAGCTTGACAGTGCAGGTTACGTGGAGCAAGTCCAGAGCATCTCATCTGAGTTTGACAGTCGTTTCGCTGACGTTGCATCACTTGAGCCTGTTGACACTTATCGGTGCTTTCCGTTTAGGGACAGACATAAATGTGGAAGTCATTGCCTCCAAAATGAGACCACTTTTTTTTTTCTTCAGTTGGACACAAATATAGCAGAAACTGAAATTGTCATCCTTCAAAATGACATTCAGCTGAAATCCAGGGCAACCACTGAGATGAAGAAAGAGTTCAGGGAGAGAGGAGAAGAGAGGAGAAATAACCCAACAGAAGATGTACTCTTAACTCATCAACCTTCATTGGATCAACCTCTGTGAGTCTGCATTTTCTCACATGAAGATAATTAATTCCCAAGTACAGATTTACCCTGACTGATGACCACTTTGTGAGAGACTTGCGTCAGACTTGCAACAAGCTGCTTTACAGCCCTGACTGTGACAAACGACTTGCCTCCCACCCAATGCCAAAAGTCACACTAAAAGGTAGGAAATGAAATGAGTTGCACTTATTTGTGGAAAACATGTTATTGGTCCACGTTATATTTGGGTGTCAGGTATCATAGCAACAGGTCCATACTCAGTGGTGTGATTGCTTTTCATACAGTTTGATGGTTGGTTTAGAGACTTGTAGATCTCCATCAGGTTGGCAAATGGGGGGGGGGGGGGGGGGGGGGGAAGTAGATCTCACGTCAAAGAAGGTTGAGCAATACCGGGTCTACATTGTATCTGTCCATCCAGAATCAACACAAGGCCTAAGTAACTGGGGGTAATGATTGGATGGTCTACATTATATCTGGCCATCTAGAATCAAAACAAGGCCTAAGTAACTGGGGGTAATGATTGGATGGTCTACATTATATCTGGCCATCTAGAATCAAAACAAGGCCTAAGTAACTGGGGGTAATGATTGGATGGTCTACATTATATCTGGCCATCCAGAATCACAACAAGGCCTAAGTAACTCAGAGCTCATTAATGGGGTAATGCTTGGATGGTCTACATTATATCTGACCATCCAGAATCACAACAACACACAGCCTTCTGCTCCATTGAAGCGATGACATCATTTTCATAATGTTGTCAGCTAACCCGTGTCTTATTTCTTTAATATCTTCATATATTAGTGTGTATCTGGTCCTAAAGAGCAGTGAGCCGCTCAGTAGCTGTCTCATAGTGTAGTTTCCTCTTCTCGAAATAGACAACTTGATTTTCAAAAACCTAATCGAAGCTTGTGTGGAGGGAAACATTTTGAGCCAGAGGACGTGTGCAGCCTCGGTCTCTTCGTGGTCGTTTACATCTTTCACTCTCTTCCTCCCCCTCTCTCTGGCGCTCATTTGAACCTGTTAACCGTACAGACTTGTAGCCCAGCTGGGTATCTGGGTAATTCCATGTAAAAGGACCATGAGCATCAACATGTGAAGTTCATAGGAGCATATTAAATTAGGTGTCAAATGAAAACTTGTCTGTCCTGTGTTTTTGGGACATGAATACCGGATGTATTCAGGCCTTGACTTTATCTACATTTTGTAACGTTACAGCTTTATTCTAAACTTGATTTAAAATAGTTTTTTTCCCTCATCAATCTACACATACCCCATAATGGCAAAGCAAAAACACTTACAAAAAAAAAGGCACATTTTATTAAAAAAATTAAAACAATTCACATTTTACATAAGTATTCAGACCCTTTACTTGGTACCTTTTGGCAGCAATTACAGTCTTCGGTATGATGCTACAAGCTTGGCACACCTGTATTTGGGGAGTTTCTCCCATTCTTATCTGCAGATCTTCTCAAGCTCTGTCAGGTTGGATGAGGAGTGACGCTGCACAGCTATTTTCAGGTCTCTCCATACATGTTAGATCGGGTTCAGGTCCGCGCTCTGGCTGGGTCACTCAAGGACATTCAGAGACTTGTCCCGAAGCCACTCCTGCGTTGTCGTGGCTGTGTGCTTAGGGTCGTTGTCCTGTTGGAAGGTGAACCAGAGGGTGGTGGTGGTGGTGGGATGTGACCAGATGAGGGGGGGGGATAGCCTTTGTGTTAAAGAACAAGATAGTGTTCTAATCCGATAACAAATGATCCATGTAATAAGCGTGTTATACCACTCGCAGGCCCCAAATCCTGTTTTTCTGATAGTTGTGTGTGCTGTGGTTATATCTCACGATTTTTTTAATATAACTGATGCGTCTACACACGGTGACAGTGCGATCCAATGCATCCTTCTAGTCCATCTCCTGTTGTCAGATTCAGATCATACAGTGAGCTCCAACAGTATTGGGACAGTTGTTTTTTTTTTTTTTTTTTGCTCTGTACTCCAGCACTTTGTACTTGAAATTATACAATGACTATGAGGTTAAAGTTCAGACTGTCAGCTTTATTTTAGGGTATTTTCATCCATATTGGGTGAACCGTTTTTAGAAATTACAGCACTTTTTGTTACATTGTCCCCCCCATTTTAGGGGACTAAAAGTATTGGGACAAATTCACTTATGTGTATTAAAGTAGTGAAGTTTAGTATTTGGTCCGATATTCCTAGCACACAATGATTACTTCAAGCTTGTGAAGTGGGAACCAATTTCAGATTTATTTTGTGCCACATAAAAATGAATGGTAAATAATGTATTGGAATCACTTTTATTGTAAATAGAAGGTTTCTAAACACTTCTACATTAATGTGGATGCTACCATGGTTACGGATAATCCTGAATGAATCATGACGAGTGAGAAAGTTAGAGGCATAAATATCATACCATCCAAAAAAATGCTAACCTTCCCCTGTTATTGTAATGGTGAGAGGTTAGCATGTCTTGGAGATATTATATAAAATGCTAACCTCCCCTGTTATTGTAATGGTGAGATGTTAGCATGTCTTGGGGGTATGATATAAAATGCTAATCTCCCCTGTTATTGTAATGGTGAGATGTTAGCATGTCTTGGGGGTATGATATAAAATGCTAATCTCCCCTGTTATTGTATGGTGAGATGTTAGCATGTCTTGGGGGTATGATATAAAATGCTAATCTCCCCTGTTATTGTAATGGTGAGATGTTAGCATGTCTTGGGGGTATGATATAAAATGCTAACTTCCCCTGTTATTGTAATGGTGAGATGTTAGCATGTCTTGGGGGTATGATATAAAATGCTAACCTCCCCTGTTATTGTAATGGTGGGAGGTTAGCATGTCTTGGGGGTATGAAATGTGTGCATCTGTAACTTTCTCACGTATCATTAATCACTTCTTGTAATGCAAAAACAACAGTCATTGACGTGAGATGGTTGTGTGTGGATTGTTCTCTTAAAGACGTGGTTAATTTTGTAAACCTAGGCTTAGATGGTCTGCTTTGTCTGTTTGCGGATGTTACAGTATGTCTGACTTCATCCCTCCCAGCACCTTTCTCTCTTTCAATCAGCCTTTCTCTCCCCATCCATCTAAAGACTGTCAACTAGAAGCCAGTTAGCCTGCCAGTCACTCAGCCAGTCAATCAGTTTGTCACTCAGCCAGTCGGTCAGTCAGTTTGTCACAGATCTATAGGAATCACATTGTCATATCTGGTACTGTAGATTACACCACCTGATGAATGTGCCCAATCACTCTAAACAGACAGTAAATATGAAGCAGCCATGCTGTCTGCCTGTTTCTCTCTCTGCCTGTTTCTCTCTCTGCCTGTTTCTCTCTCTGCCTGTTTCTCTCTCTGTTTCTCTCTCTCTCTGTCTCTCTCTGTCTCTCTCTGTCTCTCTCTGTCTCTCTCTGTCTCTCTCTCTGTCTCTCTGCCTGTCTCTCTCTCTCTCTCTGCCTGTCTCTCTCTCTCTCTCTCTCTCTCTCTCTCTCTGCCTGTCTCTCTCTCTCTCTCTCTCTGCCTGTCTCTCTCTCTCTCTCTCTCTCTGCCTGTCTCTCTCTCTCTCTCTCTCTCTCTCTCTCTGCCTGTCTCTCTCTCTCTCTCTCTCTCTGCCTGTCTCTCTCTCTCTCTCTCTCTCTCTGCCTGTCTCTCTCTCTCTCTCTCTGCCTGTCTCTCTCTCTCTCTCTCTCTGTCTGTCTCTCTGTCTGTCTCTCTCTCTCTCTCTCTGCCTGTCTCTCTCTCTCTCTCTCTCTCTCTCTGCCTGTCTCTCTCTCTCTCTCTCTGCCTGTCTCTCTCTCTCTGCCTGTCTCTCTCTCTCTCTCTCTCTGCCTGTCTCTCTCTCTCTCTCTCTCTCTCTGCCTGTCTCTCTCTCTCTCTCTCTCTGCCTGTCTCTCTGTCTGTCTCTCTCTGTCTGTCTGAAACACAGCCATATCTGACAATGTATAAAGACTCCAGGTCCTGCTCTGACTTGAGAAGCTGGACGATGTTTCCTCTGACACATTGGTGCGGCTGGCTTCCGGGGTTAAGCGAGCATTGTGTCAAGAAGCAGTGCGGCTTGGCAGGGTTGTGTTTCGGAGGACGCATGGCCCTTCGCCTCTCCAGAGTCCGTGGAGGAGTTACAGCGATGGGACAAGATTTGACCTACCAATTGGGGGAGGAAAAGGGGTAAAAAATAATTGGAAACGGGGATGAAGGGACAACCTGAATGTAACGCTAATTTTGTTAATTAGTCTTCCCTGTAGCTCAGTTGGTAGAGCATGGTGTTTGCAACGCCAG
Organism: Salmo trutta; assembly: GCF_901001165.1. Taxonomy (NCBI): domain Eukaryota; kingdom Metazoa; phylum Chordata; class Actinopteri; order Salmoniformes; family Salmonidae; genus Salmo; species Salmo trutta. The sequence goes on from NC_042989.1 coordinate 39,749,076, forward strand.
CATGGTGTGTGCAACGCCAGGGTTGTGGGTTTGGTTCCCACGGGGGACCAGTACAAAAACAATAATAATAATGTATGAAATGTATGTATTCACTACTGTAAGTCGCTCTGGATAAGAGCGTCTGCTAAATGACTAAAATGTAAAAATGTAAAATGTTAACAATTAAAAATAAAATAAAAAATACAATAGTATTTTTTGTCACGTTTTGGAAACCGGTGTAGACTAACTGTGAAATCCTTACTGCTGGGTCCATTTTCTATCAATGCATTCTTAAAAATACTTTAAAAAAAAAAAAAAAAAAAATATATATATATATATAATACAAGTGACCCGGCCAAGTGAAACTGAGGGCAGCTGGTGGCGGGTTTAGTTTTGGTGTTATTCGTTTCACTGTCTGTCTCAAAACGTTCCTCAACCTGCCTGCCCTGAGGGGAAGACAGCCTGTCAGAGAGAGAGGTTTATGGTTTTGACTATCTGTGACTCACTCCTGAGGGGCTTTCTTGCCTGGGCAGGAAGAGGAAGTAGTTTTAGGGGGACCTGTCCTCTCTGCTAGCCTGGTCCCAGATCTGTCGTCTCCCTCTGTGGCCTGGTCCCAGATCTGTCGTCTCCCTCTGTGGCCTGGTCCCAGATCTGTCGTCTCCCTCTGTGGCCTGGTCCCAGATCTGTCGTCTCCCTCTGTGGCCTGGTCCCAGATCTGTCGTCTCCCCTCTGTGGCCTGGTCCCAGATCTGTCGTCTCCCTCTGTGGCCTGGTCCCAGATCTGTCGTCTCCCTCTGTGGCCTGGTCCCAGATCTGTCGTCTCCCTCTGTGGCCTGGTCCCAGATCTGTCGTCTCCCTCTGTGGCCTGGTCCCAGATCTGTCGTCTCCCTCTGTGGCCTGGTCCCAGATCTGTCGTCTCCCTCTGTGGCCTGGTCCCAGATCTGTTTGTGCTCTTGCCTATTCCAGTGCTGTCATTTGTCAAGCCAAATATGACAATGAGTGACAAGGAGTTGGCATGAAAGCACAAACCGATCTGGGACCAGGCTACTTCACAGCCGCAAATCAAATGTTATTTGTCACATGCTTTGTAAACAACAGGTGTGGACTAACAGTGAAATGCTTACTGACGGGCTCTTTCCAACAATGCAGAGAGAAATATAGAAAAATGTATAGAAAAATAATAACACAAGGACTAAATACACAGTGAGTTAGGATAACTTGGCTCTATAGACGGGGTACCAGTACCGAGTCGAAGTGCAGGCGTACTAGGTAATTGAGATAGATATATATATACACACACACATAGGTAGGGATAAAGTGACTGGATAGATAATAAACAATAACAGCAGCCGTATGTAATGAGTCAAAAGAGTCAGTGCAAAAATGGTCAATGCGGATAATCCGGGTAGCTATTTAGCTGTCTTACAGCTTGTGGGTAGAAGCTGTTCAGAGTCCTGTTGGTGCCAGACTGGGTGCATCGGTACCGCTTGCCGTTCGGTAGCGGAGTATACAGTCTATGGCTGGAGTCTTTGATCATTTTTAGGGCCTTTGTCTGACACCGCCTGGTATAGAGGTCCTGGTTGGCAGGGAGCTAATCCCCAGTGATGTACTGGGCCGTACGCACTGCCCTATAGCTCTTTTGCAGTCAAATGCAAAGCAGTTGCCATACCAGGCGGTGATGCAGCCAGTCAAGATGTTTTCAATGGTGCAGCTGTATAACTTTTTGAGGATCTGAGGGCCCATGCCAAATCTATTCAGCCTCCACAATGGGAAGAGGTGTTGTCGTACACTCTTCACGACTGTGTTGATGTGTGTGTGTGTGTGTGTGTGGACCATGATGGTTCTTAGTGATGTGGACACTGAGGAACTTGAAGCTCTTGATCTGCTCCACAACATCCCCGTTGGTGTAGATGGGGGGATGCTCAGCCCTCCGTTTCCTGTAGTCCACGATCAGCTCCTTTGTCTTGCTGATGTTGAGGGAAAGGTTGTTGTCCTGGCACCACACAGCCAGGTCTCTGACCTCCCTGTAGGCTGTCTCGTCGACGTCGGTGAACAGGCCTACCACTGTCGTGTCGTCTGCAAACTTAATGATGGTGTTGGAATCGTGCTTGGCCACGCAGTTGTGGGTGAACAGGGAGTACATGAAGGACTAAGCACACACCCCTGAGGGGCCCCCGTATTGAGGGTCAGAGTGGCTGATGTGTTGTTGCCTAACCTCACCACCTGGGGACGGCCCATCAGGAAGTCCAGGATCCAGTTGCAGAGGGAGGTGTTTAGTCCCAGGGTCCTTAGCTTAGTGATGAGCTTGGAGGGCACAATGATGTTGAACGCTGAGCTGTAGTTATTGTTTATAAAGACTTCTTTCTATATGCCATTTAAACCAGTAACCTATTGTTTTATAAAGACTTCCATATGCCGTTGAAACCAGTAACCTAATGTTTTAGACAGACATCTACACGCCGTTGAAACCAGTAACCTATTTCTCTCATGTTCTATTGGTTATCAACATTCTTTCATTGTCCGGTAGCCAAACTCGTATTGGCTCGTAGCCTATTGCCTTGTGCGCATTGCTGCGCTAATAATGTTTTATGAATTTGGGATCTATCGTCCCACGACTGTCCCAGAGTCTGTTTGGGCTATTTCTTTCTCGACAAGCTGACCAATAGGATAGGTCAACTTTTCTACTATGGGGGGGGATAGTTGATTGACATAGGCTGATAGGTGGCCCGTCCTGAAGGCTAGCTAGGGGTAATTTCCCTAAGTAGATTTTAATAAACAGCCTAATTAGCCTATGCCTGTCTATACCGAAATAAATCAAATGATTCAAAATAGGCTACTAAAAGCATGATTTAGCCACAGAGAATCATTGGCTTTCCCTTACAAAATAATAAGTTGTGGATTGTTTTTAAATCATATTGTCTACAGTCGGAAAGGAAAGGCAGTGCGTGTAATTTGGGCAGCATGTGCTGCAAATACCAATTAGATGATTGTTGAGTTGCGACTGTCAGTGAAAAGTAGTAGAGACGTCCAGCCAAGCATATCGCAATATTTTTAAAATTCAATCGCAGAAAAAACATAGTTTGAAAAACAAATAGCTACTGCTGTAAAGATGAGACAATTTAAAAAGACAATCTGTCTTTTAGTTATCGAAATATTCAACTTTTAATTTAGCAAACAACATCTTATTGGCACCAGTGGACAACGTCGGCCATTTTCCCCAGTGAGTCAGCAATGCGCATATTCACCCTTTGTCATCGTTGGGTCAGTGACACTTAAGTTAGTTTTTGAAACAATAATTTCATATTCCAGTCTGTGCTAGCAAAACAGTCCTGTAGCTTAGCATCTGCGTCATCTGACCATTTCCGCATTGAGCGCGTCACTGGTACACCCTGTTTTGAGTTTTTGCTTGTAAGCCGGAATAAGGACGATAGAGTTATGGTCAGATTTCCCAACTGGAGGGCGAGAGAGAGCTTTGTATGTGTCTCTATAGTTTTTTTTTTTTAAGTTGCAAAGGTGACATGCTGGTAGAAATTAGGTAAAACATATTTCACTTTTCCTACATTAAAGTCTGTGGCCACTAGGAGCGCCGCCTCTGGGTGAGCATTTTCTTGTTTACTTATGGCCCTATAAAGCTTTGTTGAGTGCAGTCTTAGTGCCATCATCGGTTTGTGGTGGTAGATGGCTACGAAAAATATAGATAAAATCTCTTGGTTAATAGTGTTGTCTACAGCTTATCGTGAGGTATTCTAACTCATGCGAGTAGAACCTTGAGACTTCCTTAACATTAAGAGATCACGCACTACTTGTTCTTTAAGGGACACCGCCTCCTCTGAGCTTCCCCGACACTGCCTTACTGTCCTGCTGATTTGTATAGGGAAAAACCTGCTGGATTTATATTTACCATGTCCTTGTTCAGCTACGACTCGGAGAAACATAGGATATTACAGTTCTTCAAATCACATTGATAGGATGATCTCGAACGGAGCTCATCCAGTTTATTCTCCGGTGATTGCACGTTCTCCAATAGAACAGTGGGCAGAGGCGATTTACCCGACCGTATTTTAGTCAGGTATCCCCCAGCCTCTATAGCGCAGTTTTTTTTTTTTTCTCCAATGTCGGGCATTTTTAGTCCTGCTCCACGATAATCAATGTCTTTCGACCTCCGACTCAATGAAGTAGAAGTCGTCCTCCAAATCGAGGTTAGTGATCACTGTTCTGATGTCCAGAAGCTCTTTTCGGGTCGTAGGAAACGACGGCGGGAGAGATCAGCGCAGAATAGGTCAGGAGCCCGTGAAACGCCCGCCATTCCCTCCGGCGCCGTTCTATCGTCCCTGCTACTACTAATAATGTTCCGGCAAGTTCTGTAGGAGCAGCATGCAGCACCGCTGTCAGTCAGTCTGTCGACTATACAGCTCTTTTTAGACGAGCTCTCAAAATATACAGCGTTGTGATTGAGTCCACCTGGGAACAGCCAAGCATATCTCTGCCATTCATTTGTGTCTGATTGTAGCCTATAGATGGGGATCTGTGAAACTCACTCCTTAGCCTGTAGTGCCGCCACTTATGCTACTAAATTGGGTATTTTTCCGTAGCATGATTGGTTATAACGCTTCAGGAGGGCGGTCACCAGTCTATGTGAGGCAGAGGTCCCGTGTTTTGAGTCTCGGGAAATGAGACTGGTTCAGGAGGAAGAGGTACGGCTAAGCGAGCACAGTGTGACGCCACTTTACGTGAGCACCGAGCCCCGCCGAGTAACTCGGTCAGACAGCGCCGCTCTCAGCTTAGCTCCCTGCCTCCTCCTACACATGGCAGTCAGTGGAATGAAACCGTAGCCCGGCCTCTCTCTCTCTCTCTCTCTCTCTCTCTCTCTCTCTCTCTCTCTCTCACTCTCACTCTCTCTCTCACACTAGTGAAATAGCAGACCAGGAGAATACACAGTTTATTATTAACAGTGGTGTGTCAGTGCTCCTACAGACAGAGGATAGACACTACGTGGGGGGGGGGGGGGGGGGGTAGTAGAGGGCCATTTGGGATGCAGTCAGACGGTCAGCACCATGCATGGACACCACCTCAGCCAAAATTCACACGCAGGCATACACACACACACGCAGGCACACACACACACACACGCAGGCACACGCAGGCGCACACACACACACATGCAGGCACATACAGACGACAGCTTCTATATCTCGTCTATTGCTTGGACCCGCACAGTCGTGCACACACTTGTCTATCTGTCAATCTCTCGGTGTGTTTGTGTCTGTCAATCTCTCGGCCTGGGTGTGTCTGTCAATCTCTCGGCCTGGGTGTGTCTGTCAATCTCTCGGCCTGTTTGTGTCTGTCAATCTCTCGGCCTGTTTGTGTCTGTCAATCTCTCTGCCTGTTTGTCTCTCTGTCAATCTCTCGGCCTGTTTGTGTCTGTCAATCTCTCGGCCTGTTTGTCTCTCTGTCAGTCTCTGTCTGTTTTAGTGATGCACCGGTAGGACATTTTTGACCAATACCGATATCCAATATTTTCCTTACCAAAAAAAACAATACCATTCTGGTACAGTTAAATAGTTACACACACACACATGAACGCAGCGGTCTAAGGCACTGCGTCTCAGTGCTAGAGGCGTCGCTACAGTCCCTTGTTCGAATCCAGGCTGTATCACATAGACTGATACCCCATTTCATTGGTCCACATTACAACTTTGTTTAACATTATCTAGTCTAAATATGTCATTATTCCACCAATTGTAACCTTCTGTATCACTTTCAATGAGGTACTTTTATTTTCAAGGCAAACCGCAAATTCCACTTTTGTGCCTAATCCTTATTGTGGCTAGCTTCACAACACATAACCCGGTCCAGTCAAGCCTCACTAGCCAGATGACGCTAGCTGGCTGCTTATAACGTTAGCTTTGGGCAACAGGGTTAAGTAGCTGGCTGCTTATAACGTTAGCTTTGGGCAACAGGGTTAAGTAGCTAGCTAGCTATTTATGTTCATGAACTGAAGTTCAATTTCACTAGGCGAACAACAAGTGGCTACCTAGCTAATACTTACTCACATGGATTCCTAAATCATTGCTAAGAATAATGAAAATGACTGCAGTTTCTACTGGTCCTTGTTTTCAGGCTGGTTGTATTGGTGCTAGCTAGGTACCAAGCTAAAGCTAGTTAGCTACTCCAGAAGTTGCGGTCGAACAAATAATGCTTTATTACCAACACGGTATCGTAAACACATCGTTCGTGGCCGGTGCGTGCTTGTTTGCAGACTTTTTTTGTACAGTTTTGACAGTGCTACTGATAGTAGTAGTGGTGGCGCTTGGCTTGAACGGGCAAATTCAGAACACACAACATTCTATGATAGAACTGTGTTATTTGACGTGTCAAATTAAAAGCTTATTAAACGCGTCAAATAGTGTTATTTGACGTGCATCTTTTTTGACACGCAAACACCCAAACGGCGTTCCGTATTATGTATGTCGTGAAGCTAATAGCAGTGACGCTATTACTGTGTAACTCCGGTAGGGCAACATCTGGAAAAATAGCGCACTTGGTAACGTTAGTGTGTACCGGTGCTCGACCAGTCGCGAAAGCCAATAATCACCCTCGACATAGAACGGTTGATTGTCAAGGGCATGAATTCAATTATCTTGGCGTTTTAATGGATTTCGCCTTTGTGTTGTCTCACTGAAATGTTCTTATTCTTTCAAATGACTGCTGGACATGTTGACTGCTGGACATGTTGACTGCTGGACTTGTTGACTGCTGGACTTGTTGACTGCTGGACTTGTTGACTGCTCGACATGTTGACTGCTCGATCCACACAGCAGACATTGTGGGCTAGGTTAGGAATGCTGTGTTGACATCGGTTTTGCACATCGGCGTTAAACTAGACATCGGGCCGATACCGACGTTGGCATTTTTTAGCTAATATCGGCCCGATTACGATATATTCACTGACTATATCGTGCATCCTTTGTCTGTTTGTGTCTGTGGGTATCTTTTATCTCTGAGGTACAAAAGTGTGTTGTGATGGGACAGACAGGATGGGATTTACTCAGTAAATGGTACTCACTTCCTGTGCAACTGCCACAGGCCCAGCCCCAGGATTAGGGTTGCAGACGGAGTGGAGGGCTCTGACCGGGGGTTTGGGTTTAGTCATCTCCAGAACAGACGGAGTGGAGACAGCTCTGACCGGGGGTTTGGGTTTAGTCATCTCCAGAACAGACGGAGTGGAGGGCTCTGACCGGGGGTTTGGGTTTAGTCATCTCCAGAACAGACGGAGTGGAGACAGCTCTGACCGGGGGTTTGGGTTTAGTCATCTCCAGAACAGACAGAGTGGAGACAGCTCTGACCGGGGGTTTGGGTTTAGTCATCTCCAGAACAGACAGAGTGGAGGGCTCTGACCGGGGGTTTGGGTTTAGTCATCTCCAGAACAGACAGAGTGGAGACAGCTCTGACCGGGGGTTCGGGTTTAGTCATCTCCAGAACAGACGGAATGGAGGGCTCTGACCGGGGGTTTGGGTTTAGTCATCTCCAGAACAGACGGAGTGGAGACAGCTCTGACCGGGGGTTTCGGGTTTAGTCATCTCCAGAACAGACAGAGTGGAGAGGGCTCTGATTTAATGACGGAGACTAAATGGGACCTGACCTTCCCCTCCCAAAGCTTCCCAGTCCCATCACCTCCATCAACACCATTCACATCATGAGCCTCAAATATAACCACACACACACACTCACTCACTCACTCCCCCCCCACACACACACACACACACACACGGGGGGTGAACTGCAGGCTTGGTTCACAGCGTCAGGTTCAGATCATGTATAAAAGACAAAAAGCTTGAAAGGAGGACGCCGCCTGCTGTGTGTGGTGTCAGGAGTCCATCTGTACCCTGTGTGTGGTGCCAGGAGTCCATATGTACCCTGTGTATGGTGTCAGGAGTCCATCTGTACCCTGTGTGTGGTGTCAGGAGTCCATCTGTACCCTGTGTGTGGTGTCAGGAGTCCATCTGTACCCTGTGTGTGGTGCCAGGAGTCCATCTGTACCCTGTGTGTGGTGCCAGGAGTCCATCTGTACCCTGTGTGTGGTGCCAGGAGTCCATCTGTACCCTGTGTGTGGTGCCAGGAGTCCATCTGTACCCTGTGTGTGGTGCCAGGAGTCCATCTGTACCCTGTGTTTTCCCTGTGTGTGGTGCCAGGAGTCCATCTGTACCCTGTGTGTGGTGCCAGGAGTCCATCTGTACCCTGTGTGTGGTGTCTGGAGTCCATCTGTACCCTGTGTGTGGTGCCAGGAGTCCATCTGTACCCTGTGTGTGGTGCCAGGAGTCCATCTGTACCCTGTGTGTGGTGCCAGGAGTCCATCTGTACCCTGTGTGTGGTGTCTGGGGTCCATCTGTACCCTGTGTGTGGTGTCAGGAGTCCATCTGTACCCTGTGTGTGTGTTTCGCCATACGGTCTGATAGAGATGATGTCATGATGCAGAGAATCACAACCAGTGACACATCCATCCTGGGTTAGATAACACCACCAGGGTCCTACACACACACACACACACGCACACAGTACAAACAAATACACACACGCAGTACACACACGCAGTACACACACGCAGTACACACACACGCAGTACACACACACACACACACACACACAGTACAAACACCCACACAGGGCCACATTACCAGAAACATGAGCTCTCCTGCCTTGTGCATGCTGTCATGACCAGCAGGAAAATAATCGATTTCATTAAACTGACTGGCTGTGTCAACACCCCTGTCCTCTTTTCCACGTTATAGTAACCCCCGTTTACGACACAACTGTTTGCGTGTTGTTGGTAGACTTCCCGAACTAAGCCTCTAAATACGCTATGTCTAGGCAATATGATGTTACATAGACCTATCAACCTTCCCGAACTAACCCTCTAAATACGCTATGTCTAGGCAATAGGATGCTACATAGACCTATCAACCTTCCCGAACTAACCCTCTAAATACGCTATGTCTAGGCAATATGATGTTACATAGACCTATCAACCTTCCCGAACTAACCCTCTAAATACGCTATGTCTAGGCAATATGATGTTACATAGACCTATCAACCTTCCCGAACTAACCCTCTAAATACGCTATGTCTAGGCAATATGATGTTACATAGACCTATCAACCTTCCCGAACTAACCCTCTAAATACGCTATGTCTAGGCAATATGATATTACATAGACCTATCAACCTTCCCGAACTAACCCTCTAAATACGCTATGTCTAGGCAATAGGATGCTACATAGACCTATCAACCTTCCCGAACTAACCCTCTAAATACGCTATGTCTAGGCAATATGATGTTACATAGACCTATCAACTTTTTTTTTTTTTAAATTTAAATTTGATTTCATTGTTATTTTACCAGGTAAGTTGACTGAGAACACGTTCTCATTTACACCAACGACCTGGGGAATAGTTACAGGGGAGAGGAGGGGGATGAATGAACCAATTGGAAGCTGGGGATGATTATATGGCCGTGATGGTATGAGGGCCTGATTCAGAGTTTAGCCAGGACACCGGGGTGGCCCTCTGAAGATGTATGGGAGGGCAATTAGATACCTCTACGCGAGGTATAACAAAACGACACGACCATGTTTTCCTATATCTCTTAAGGTCTCCCATATAGGAAATGGATGGTTGTTTGAAAGGTATTTTACTTCAAAAGTGGTTAAATTGATAGACGTTGTGACACCCCCCCCCCTTTAACTCAGTGTGGAATACATGTTGTCTGCCCTACATACAGAAACAAACAGCAGTGAGATATTGTAATGCACATTTTGAAAATATAGCCCTGTAAACACACAGATATACAATAGGTAGAATTATCAACTGTGATTATTTATGATGGACTTCATTTTTTTGGTAGCTGTTTTCTATAGACAACTTTCCAAGTCAAATCTTCTCTCATTCAGTGCTGTATGGTCCTGCCTGACACAAATGCATACAGTATTGTTTTTTTTTTCTCGTTTTTTTAAAATGTGTTTATTGTGAATCTGCTCTATAAAACTTGTTTTATTTTTCTCCAAATTCAGTTTTCTTAGTTTTAGTTTTTCCAGGTTTCAATTTTTTTTCTCCCATTTTCAATCTCAAAATCACACTTTTTCCCATTAAAAAAAAAACGGCAACATTTGACGTTCTAAGTTCTCAACAATACTGAAACGACATCAGGAGACCTCTTTTCAGGTCTGGGAAAAATCTGAAGTAATGTTGAATGTTGAGTGCCTTTAATTCCACTTTGCGCCAGTCAGAGGCCGTTGTTCGGTTAGCAACGTTTCTTGTAGCGCTCATGTGATTTGCAGAGTTTGCTAAACAAATGGCCACTGGATTGAGACAAATAATCATGATATCATTCTGCTAGGTAGGCATACGCTACATTGTAGTTAAACATTTTAATTGGGAAGGTTTTTGGGAAAGCCTTCCCATCTACGTGCAGACGGTTATCGTTAGCATTATCGCTAACGGCTGCAAAGTGTAGACTACACATAAGAACACCACACATAGACAGGCATTCCGTCAATATTTTTATTTATTTTTTATGTCTGAATTCCATTTTAATGTCTGGATTCTGTGATTCCGTCAGCGTTTTCTACAACGCAGATTTTATAGGGCCCTACTAAACTCAAAGTGCAGGATAATAACCTGGCTGGAGTGGGGGTGGGTAAATCTAAGCACGTAGTCAGTTGTCTGCCCTATATACAGAAACAAACAAACATTAGGATATTGTAATGCACCTTAAACACAGGAAATATCTTATATGAATGTTTATGATGAACTTCACTTTTTGGTAGCTGATTTTTAATAGCCAACTTTCCAAGTCAAATTTCCTCTCATTCAGTGCTGTATGGTCCTGCCTGACAAAAATACACTATATGTACACAAGTATGTGGACACCCCTTCAAATGAGTGGATTCGGCTATTTCAGCCACACCCGTTGGTGACAGATGTATAAAATCGAGCACACAGCCATGCAATCTCCAGAGACAAACATTGGCAGTAGAATGGCCTTACTGAAGAGCTCAGTGACTTTCAACGTGGCACTGTCATAGGATGCCACATTTCCAACAAGTCAGTTCGTAAAATTTCTGCCCTGCTAGAGCTGCCCCCGGTCAACTAAGTGATGTTATTGTGAAGTGGAAACATCTAGGAGCAACAGCGGCTCTGCCGTGAAGTGGTAGGCCACACAAGCTCACAGAACGGGACCAGTGAGTGCTTAAGCGTGTAAAAATCGTCTGTCCTCGGTTGCACCACTCACTACCGTCTTCCAAACTGCCTCTGGAAGCAACGTCAGCACAATAACTGTTCGGTGGGAGCTTCATGAAATGGGTTTCCATGGACGAGTAGCCGAACACGAGCCTAAGATCACCAATGCTCAATGCCAAGCGTCGGCTGGAGCGGTGTAAAGCTCGCCGCCATTGGACTCTGGAGCAGTGGAAATGGGTTATCTGCAGTGATGAATCAACATCTTGGCAGTCCGACGGACGAATCTGGGTTTGGCGGATGCCAGGAGAACGCTACCTGCCACAATGCATAGTGCCAACTGTAAAGTTTGGTGGAGGAGGAATAATGGTCTGAGGCTGTTTTTTATGGTTCGGGCCAGGCCCCTTAGTTCCAGTGAAGGGAACTCTTAATGCTACAGTATACAATGACATCCTAAATGATTCTGTGTTTCCAACTTTGTGGCAACAGTTTGGGGAAGGCCCTTTCCTGTTTCAGCATGACCATGCCCCCCCCCCATGCACAATGTGAGGTCCATACAGAAATGGTTTGTCAAGATCGGTGTGGAAGAACTTGACTGGCCTGCAACGAGCCCTGACCTCAACTCCATCGAACACCTTTGGGATGAATTGGACCGCTGACTGTGAGCCAGGCCTAATTGCCCCAGAAGAGTGGGGCAATTAGGCCTGGCTCCACAGATGAACGTTGGAGTTCTGTCAGAGTGACCATCGGGTTCTCGGTCACTTCCCTGACCAAGGGCCACCTTACCCAGCAAAGGGGGGACCAATTGCATATTAATGCCCATGATTTTGGAATGAGATGTTTGACGAGAAGGTGTCCACATACTTTTCGTCATGTAGTGTAATTTAATCTCTGAGAAATTAACCTAATTGATTGCATCCATATCGGCCATTTTAATTTATAGGATTCATATAATATTGAATAATTATAGTACCCAACGTCCGATTTGGACCGAACCTTTTTCGAACAATGAGTTAGACATAAAGAATCCAAAGAAATGGTCAAACAAACCCCACGTCAATACCACCCCAACAATGAGTATATACAGTGCATTCAGAAAGTATTAAGACCCCTTGACTTTTTCCACATTTTGTTACATTACGGCCTTATACTAAAATAGATTAAATTGTTTTTCCCCATTTATCAATCTATACAGAATAAACCATAATGACAAAGCGAAAACAGGTTTTTAGAATTTTTGCAAATGTAAAAAAATATATATATATATAAACTGAAATCACATTTACATAAGTATTCAGAACCTTTACTCAGTACTTTGTTGAAGCACCTTTGGCAGCGATTACAGCCTTTAGTCTTCTTGGGTATGACGCTACAAGCTTGGCACACCTGTATATGGTGAGTTTCTCCCATTCTTCTCTGCAGATTCTCTCAAGCTCTGTCACTTTGGATGGGGAGCGTCACTGCACATCTATTTTCAGGTCCCTCCAGAGATGTTCGATCAGGTTCAAGTCCGGGCTCTGCCTGAGCCACTCAAGGACATTCCCGAGACTTGTCTCGATGCCACTCCTGCCTCATCTTGGCTGTGTGCTTAGGGTTGTTGTCCTGTTGGAAGGTGAACCTTCGCCCCAGTCTGAGGTCCTGAGCACTCTGGAGCATGTTTTCATCAAGGACCTCTCTGTACTTTGCTTCGTTCATCTTTCCCTCAAACCTGACTCGTCTCCCTGTCCCTGCCGATGAAAAACACCCCCACAGCATGATGCTGCCACCACCATGCTTCACTGTAGGGATGGTGCCAGGTTTCCTCCAGACGTGACGCTTGGCATTCAGGCCAAAGAGTTCAATCTTGTTTCTCATGGTCTGAGAGTCCTGCCTTTTGGCAAACTCCAAGTGGGCTGTCGTGCCTCTTACTGAGCAGGGGCTTCCGTCTGGCAACTCTACCATAAAGGCCTGATTTGATCGAGTGCTGCAGAGATGGTTGTCCTTCTGGAGGGTTCTCCCATCTCCACAGATGACCTTGGTCACTTCCCTGACCAAGGGCCCCCTTACTCATTGTTATAACAAAGTTTGGATGCATCGGGGCATTTCGCGCATATAGGCTTAGGTGTCCACTGTGCATGTGTGTATATTTATTCATTTATTTATATATATATATATATATATATATATATATATATATATATATATATATATATATATATATATATATATTTATTTTTTATTTTTTTTCTTCTATATTTATTTATATATATATATATATATATATATATATATATATATATATATATATATATATATATATATATATATATAAATATAAATATAAATAAATATAAATAAATATATTTTATACATATTTCAGTACAGGTGAATCAAAGCTGGGACAGAGAGATTGAAAAACAGCTTCTATCTCAAGGCCATCAGACTGTTAAACAGCCATCACTAACATTGAGTGGCTGCTGCCAACATACTGACTCAACTCAAGCCACTTTAATAATGGGAAAATTGATGTAATCAATTTATCACTCGCCACTTTATATTATTTATATTAGATAATGTTTACATAACCTACATTATTCATCTCATATGTATATACTGTACGTCATACCATCTACTGCATCTTGCCATCTTGATGTAATTAGATGTATCACTAGCCACTTTAAACAATGCCACTTTATATAATGTTTTCATAACCTACATTACTCATCTCATATGTATATACTGTACTCTATACCATCTACTGCATCTTGCCATCCTGATGTAATGTATCACTAGCCACCTTAAACAATGCTGCTTTATATATTTTCATACCCTACATTACTCATCTCATATGTATATACTGTACTCTATACCATCTACTGCATCTTGCCTATGCCGTTCGGCCATCACTCATTTATATATTTTTGTGTACATATTCGTATTCATCCCTTTACACTTGTGTGTATAAGGTAGTTGTTGTGGAATTGGTAGATATTACTGCATGGTCGGAACTAGAAGCACAAGCATTTCGCTACACTCGCATTAACACCTGCTAACCATGTGTATGTGACAAATAACATTTGATTTATTTATGTGTGTGTGTGTGTGTGTGTGTGTGTGTGTGTGTGTGTGTGTGTGTGTGTGTGTGTGTGTAGATATGTTTTGTATTATTTATATATATAATGAGGAGACCGAGAGAGATCAAGAAATGCCAGGCAGCATGTTCCCGACAACGAGATTCATTGCGGCATGACATGAAGTTTACGTGTTTTGAGTGCGAGTGACGTAGTAATTCCATTAGTTTGCTGTGAACACAACACTACAGTTGGAACTTAATTCAGCCAAAGAAAATGGCTCAACAGAATGAAACCAAATGCTTGTCGCAATATTTAAAGAACTGGTTTAAACCGACACAAATGTTTTTGGACCGGCTGTATTGCACCAATTGGCTCTACCAACAAAAGCTACTTAACAAATAACTGAAATAGGCTAATGATATTTATTTGACAATAGTCCACATCTTAAACTAAATACCAAGCACAACATAAAAAATAAACAGTTTAAACTTAATTTCGCCAACAAAAATGTCTCAACAGAATGAAACAAAACACTTTGTTCGTATGTAGAGAACTGGTTTGGATTCATAAATAAGCCTACAATAATAATTATTTACAATAATAATAAATCTAATGTATAATAAATATGAAAGTAAATAAATGAAAGTTAGAACATCGCATCAAACCTGAATAGCTAGTTGCACACAGTCCCATTTGTCCAATCAACGTTCTTCTCATCTTTGTCCACTACAATATTAAAACTTGTCTCCGAGGATATTCTCCTTGTCGGCCTCCATTCACTATATTCTGTCTTCTCTAACTTTCCTTTTACTTCAATGGAAAAAGGCCTCCATCTTCACAATCAACAGTAGCCAAGGCGCTTCTTTCTTTCTGAACCAGTTTCAGCTGGACACAAGCTAAAAGTTTTTTTTTTTGAGTGTCAATTGGCTGACACAGATAGCAAGTTCGCACAGTTCTCCTCATCTCACACACATTGACAGAGGATGGGTCCAGTCGGTAAATCAATTTCAATTGCAGATACCCGAGACCGTGGTAATTATCAGACCCGACCCAGATCCGAATTTAGGACCTGGACCTGCTCGGACTCCGGTCGAATCGCAGAAGTTTGGTTCTGTTGGACCCCCCCCCAAATGTTTTTTTTCCAATGTCCGAGGCCACTTGTTTTCCTAAAAGTCAATTACAATAGCCACAGCATAAACAATAGCCACAGCATAAAAAATTTGTTGCTGTATACATTTTTGTTAGGCAAGACCACACAGCACTGAATGAGAGAACATTTGACTTGGAACGTTGTCTATTGAACAGCTACCAAAATGTGAAATTCATCATAAATAAAAATATATTGGATATTTCCACATGTTGTATCTGTGTGTTTACAGGTATATATTTCCAAAATGCTTTAGGATATGCTAAGGTTTGTTTCTGTATTTAGGGCAAACAACTGTAATTATTATTTTTTCATTGACCATGACCACAACATTATTCGCTCTCTAACATCACTCCCGTGGCCTAGTATTACTACTACTGATAGTAGTAGTACTGCTACTACTACTGCTACTACTACTGCTACTACTGCTGCTGCTACTACTACTACTACTACTACTACTACTACTACTACTACTACTACTACTACTACTACTACTACTACTACTACTACTACTACTACTACTACTACTATTACTACTACTATTATTATTCTTACTACTAATATTATTCTTACTACTACTATTATTACTACTATTATTATTACTACTACTATTACTACTATTACTATTATTACTACTATTATTATTACTACTAATATTATTATTACTACTAATATTATTACTACTAATATTATTACTACTAATATTATTATTACTACTAATATTATTATTATTACTACTAATATTATTATTACTACTATTATTCTTATTACTACTATGCCTTCTCCTCCTCCTCCAGGCTGGCTCTGGGTTTAAAGGAGCCTGCTGCCTCTCTGTCTGCTTGTTGTACACCAGCATCAATTCCTCTCTGTCTGTCTACTGCTGTGATCATTCCTCTCTGGAGGGAACAGCTCTGTTCTTATCTCTGGTGGAGGGAAAGCGAGATGAGAGGGGGGGAAGAGTAACAAGAGAGTGGGGGAAGTAGGGGGGTGGAGAGCGAGAGAGGGTTGGAGGGAGAGGGAGAGAGTTGGAGGGAGCGAGCTAGAGAGGTATGGGTGGAGGGAGGGGTGGGTGGAGGGAGAGAGAGGGGTGGATGTGAGAGGGGGGAGGGAAGGAGGAAGAGTAACAGGAGACAGAAAAAAGAGGGAGAGGGTGGGTGGAGGGAAAGTGAGCTAGAGAGCTCTGGGAGTCCCTGTAGACTCGTCATCCAGCCCTGCTTAATGGAGATTAAACCATGTAACACTACGCTAGTGAACTACTACAATACGGTAGTTGGGGGATGAGCATGAAGAGAGCTCTCATCTATCTCTTTATGTTTCCCTACTGTACCGACTACAACCCTACCCTACTGACTACTACCCTACTGTACCGACTACAACCCTACCCTACTGACTACTACCCTACTGACTACTACCCTACTGTACTGACTACTACCCTACTGTACCGACTACTACCCTACTGTACCGACTACAACCCTACTGACTACTACCCTACTGACTACTACCCTACTGACTACTACCCTACTGTACTGACTACTACCCTACTGTACCGACTACAACCCTACTGACTACTACCCTACTGACTACTACCCTACTGACTACTACCCTACTGTACTGACTACTACCCTACTGTACCGACTACTACCCTACTGACTACTACCCTACTGACTACTACCCTACTGACTACTACCCTACTGTACCGACTACAACCCTACCCTACTGACTACTACCCTACTGACTACTACCCTACCCTACTGACTACTACCCTACTTTACCGACTACAACCCTACCCTACTGACTACTACCCTACTGACTACTACCCTACTGTACTGACTACTACCCTACTGACTACCACCCTACTGTCCTGACTACTACCCTACTGTACTGACTACTACCCTACTGTACCGACTACTACCCTACTGTACCGACTACAACCCTACTGACTACTACCCTACTGACTACTACCCTACTGACTACTACCCTACTGTACTGACTACTACCCTACTGACTACTACCCTACTGACTACTACCCTACTGTACTGACTACTACCCTACTGACTACTACCCTACTGACTACTACCCTACTCTACTGTACTGACTACTACCCTACTGACTACTACCCTACCCTACTGTACTGACTACTACCCTACTGTACTGACTACTACCCTACTGCACCGACTACTACCCTACTGCACCGACTACTACCCTACTGACTACTACCCTACTGTACTGACTACTACCCTACTGACTACTACCCTACTGTACCGACTACAACCCTACCCTACTGACTACTACCCTACTGACTACTACCCTACTGTACTGACTACTACCCTACTGACTACTACCCTACTGACTACCACCCTACTGTCCTGACTACTACCCTACTGTCCTGACTACTACCCTACTGTACTGACTACTACCTACTGACTACTACCCTACTGACTACTACCCTACTGTACTGACTACTACCCTACTGTACTGACTACTACCCTACTGTACTGACTACTGTACTGACTACTACCCTACTGTACTGACTACTACCCTACTGACTACTACCCTACTGTACTGACTACTACCCTACTGTACCGACTACTACCCTACTGACTACTACCCTACTGTACTGACTACTACCCTACTGACTACTACCCTACTGTACTGACTACTACCCTACTGACTACTACCCTACTGACTACTACCCTACTGTACCGACTACTACCCTACTGACTACTACCCTACTGTACCGACTACTACCCTACTGACTACTACCCTACTGTACTGACTACTACCCTACTGACTACTACCCTACTGTACCGACTACAACCCTACCCTACTGACTACTACCCTACTGACTACTACCCTACTGTACTGACTACTACCCTACTGACTACCACCCTACTGTCCTGACTACTACCCTACTGACTATTACCCTACTGTACTGACTACTACCCTACTGTACTGACTACTACCCTACTGACTACTACCCTACTGACTACTACCCTACTGACTACTACCCTACTGTACTGACTACTACCCTACTGTACCGACTACTACCCTACTGACTACTACCCTACTGACTACTACCCTACTGACTACTACCCTACTGTCCTGACTACTACCCTACTGTCCTGACTACTACCCTACTGACTACTACCCTACTGTACTGACTACTACCCTACTGCTACTACCCTACCCTACTTTCCTGACTACTACCCTACTGACTACTACCCTACTGACTACTACCCTACTGTCCTGACTACTACCCTACTGCTACTACCCTACTGTACTGACTACTACCCTACTGACTACTACCCTACCCTACTGACTACTACCCTACTGTCCTGACTACTACCCTACTGCTACTACCCTACCCTACTTTCCTGACTACTACCCTACTGTATTTGTATTTATTATGGAGTTCCAAAGCAGCAGCTTCTCTTCCTGGGGTCCAGCAAAATGAAGGCAGTTCATACAATTTTAAATTTGTGTGTGTGTGTGTGTGTGTGTGTGTGTGTGTGTGTGTGTGTGTGTGTGTGTGTCTGTGCCAGTGTTTGTGTTGCTTCACAGTCCCTGCTGTTCCAGAAGGTGTTTTTTTAATCTTTTTTTTAAAATCTAATTGTACTGCTGCATCAGTTACTTGATGTGGAATAGAGTTCCATGTAGTCATGGCTCTATGTAGTACTGTGCACCTCCCATAGTCTGTTCTGGACTTGGGGACTGTGAAGAGACCTCTGGTGGCATGTCTTGTGGGGTATGGATGGGTGTCTGAGCTGTGTGCCAGTAGTTTAGACAGACTTCTGGTGACATGTCTTGTGGGGTATGGATGGGTGTCTGAGCTGTGTGCCAGTAGTTTAAACAGACCTCTGGTGGCATGTCTTGTGGGGTATGGATGGGTGTCTGAGCTGTGTGCCAGTAGTTTAGACAGACAGCTCGGTTCATTCAACATGTCAATACCTCTCATAAATAAAAGTAGTGATGAAGTCAATCTCTCCTCCACTTTCAGCCAGGAGAGATTGATATGCATATTATTAATATTAGCTCTCTGTGTACATCCAAGGGCCAGCCGTGCTGCCCTGTTCTGAGCCAGCCATGCTGCCCTGTTCTGAGCCAGCCATGCTGCCCTGTTCTAGCCAGCCGTGCTGCCCTGTTCTGAGCCAGCCGTGCTGCCCTGTTCTGAGCCAGCCGTGCTGCCCTGTTCTGAGACAATTGCAATTTTCTTAAGTCCTTTTTTTGTGGCACCTGACCACACGACTGAACAGTAGTCAAGGTGCCACAAAACTAGGGCCTGTAGGACCTGCCTTGTTCATAGTGTTGTTAAGAAGGTAGAAACTAGGGCCTGTAGGACCTGCCTTGTTGATAGTGTTGTTAAGAAGGTAGAAACTAGGGCCTGTAGGACCTGCCTTGTTGATAGTGTTGTTAAGAAGGTAGAAACTAGGGCCTGTAGGACCTGCCTTGTTGATAGTGTTGTTAAGAAGGTAGAAACTAGGACCTGTAGGACCTGCCTTGTTGATAGTGTTGTTAAGAAGGTAGAAACTAGGGCCTGTAGGACCTGCCTTGTTGATAGTGTTGTTAAGAAGGTAGAAACTAGGGCCTGTAGGACCTGCCTTGTTGATAGTGTTGTTAAGAAGGCAGAGCATCGCTTTATTATAGACAGACTTCTCCCCATCTTAGCTACAACTGCATCAATATGTTTTGAACATGACAGTTTGCAATCTAGTGTTACTCCAAGCAGTTTAGTCATCTCAATTTGCTCAATTTCCATATTATTTATTACAAGATTTAGTTGAGGTTTAGGGTTTAATTAGTGTTTTTTTTCCAAATACAATGCTTTTAGTTTTAGAAATATTTAGGGCTAACTTATTCCTTGCCACCCAATCTGAAACTAACTGCATCTCTTTGAGTGTTGCAGTCATTTCAGTCGCTGTAGTAGCTGACGTGTATAGTGTTGAGTCATCCGCATACATAGACACTCAGGCTTTACTCAAGGTCAGTGGCATGTCATTAGTAAAAATTGAAAAAAGCAAGGGGCCTAAACAGCTACCCTGGGGAATTCCTGACTCTAACTGGATTATATTTAATGTCTAAAGCTGCATTGAAGTCTAACAAGACAGCACCCACAATCATTTTTCTCATCAATTTCTCTCAGCCAATCATCAGTCGTTTGTGTAAGTGCTGTGCTTGTTGAGTGTCCTTCCCTGTAAGTGTGCTGAAACTCTGTTGTCAATTTGTTTACTGTAAAATAGCGTTGTATCTGATCAAACACAATTTTTTCCAGAAGTTTACTAAGGGTTGGTAACAGGCTAATTGGTTGGCTATTTGAGCCAGTAAAGGGGGCTTTACTATTCTTAGGTAGCGGAATGACTTTTGCTTCCCTCCAGGCCAGAGGGCACACACTTTCTAGTAGGCTTAAATTGAAGATTTGGCAAATAGGAGTGGCAATATCGTCCGCTATTATCCTCAGTAATTTGCCATCTGGATTGTCAGACCATGGTGGCTTGTCATTGTTGATAGACAACAACAAAAACATCACCTTTTCCACACTGACTTTATGGAATTCAAAAGTACAATTCTTGTCTTTCATAATTTGGTCCGATATACTTGAATGTGTAGTGAATCACTGCAAAACTTCTTGTATGACCTCTTATACATTATATTAGGCCCAGCCTTTGGAACTTTGGTTTTCCTATATATGGCTACTATATTGTGATCACTACATCCTATGGATTTGGATACTGCTTTAAAGCAAATATCTGCAGCGTTAGTAAAAAATGTGATTAATACTATCCTGGTAGGTTGACTGATAACCTGATTCATCTTGCAGGCACTGGTTACAGTTTGAAGGTTTTTCTTTAGTGGGCAACTTGATGAAAGCCAGTCAATATTTAAATCTCCCAGAAAATATACTTCTCTGTTGATATCACATACATTATCAAGCATTTCACACATATTATCCAGATACTGACTGTAAGCACTTGGTGGTCTATAGCAGCTTCCTACCAGAATGGGCTTTAGGTGAGGCAGATGAACCTGTAGACATATTACTTCAACAGTATTTAACATGAGATCCTCTCTAAGCTTTACAGGAATGTGGTTCTGAATATAGACCACAACGCCGCCTCCGTTGGCATTTCTGTCTTTTCTGTAGATGTTATAACCGTGTATTGCTAAAGGTATTATCTAAGTGAGTTTTCAGAGATAGTCAGAATATGAATGTCATCTGTTACAAGCAAGTTATTAACTTTATGGACCTTGTTTCTTAGGCTAAATATGTTAATATGGGCTATTTTTTTACCACTTTTCTGTGTTGCTTGATTGTTTTTAATGCTTTACTGGGAAGCTGATCAGAGGTAGACTTACTCATGTTATTTACATTGGAGCTGATAGTGCAGGGTGAGCTGCATAAAGTGGTCTTCCTACTATTGCACACTGCCTCAGTGCTAACAGTATAATTCTGGTTTATAGGCTCATGATTACTGCTGACAATAAGCTGTAGGATAAACAGATGAATTCGGTGCAATTAGGGGTACATAAATTAAATGACTTACATTGTGTTTGCCAATGCCCCTAAGATCATATACATTTGATGCAGCATTATGACGACTCATTGTCACAATAGTAGAGATTAACTGAGCTGGTCTTGGATCATTTACCAGTCATTGTTTCAACGCAGCCTTGAAATGAGTCCAGGAGCCCAGATGATTTGGATGGACTCCGTCATTCCTGTAGAGTATCTTCTGTTTCCAGAAGGTGTCAAAGTTATCACATAAAATGTTCCGGGCTCAACGTCAACATCCATTTATAGAATAAAACTGTAACGTAACAAAATGTGGAAAAAGTCAAGGGGTTCTGAATACTTTCTGAATTCACTGTATGTTTTTCGTACATGTGGCCCCAGCGGGAATCACACCCGCCACACTGACTGGTTCTACCGCAGTGGTCACCAACCTTTTCCCTAGCAACACTGACTGGTTCTACCACAGTGGTCACTAACCTTTCCCTAGCAACACTGACTGGTTCTACCACAGTGGTCACCAACCTTTTTTCCCTAGCAACACTGACTGGTTCTACCACAGTGTTCACCAACCTTTTTTCCTAGCAACACTGACTGGTTCTACCACAGTGGTCACCAACCTTTTTCCCTAGCAACACTGACTGGTTCTACCACAGTGGTCACCAACCTTTTTTCCCTAGCAACACTGACTGGTTCTACCACAGTGGTCACCAACCTTTTTCCCTAGCAACACTGACTGGTTCTACCACAGTGGTCACCAACCTTTTTTCCCTAGCAACACTGACTGGTTCTACCACAGTGGTCACCAACCTTTTTCCCTAGCAACACTGACTGGTTCTCCCACAGTGGTCACCAACCTTTTTTTTCTAGCAACACTGACTGGTTCTACCACAGTGGTCACCAACCTTTTTCCCTAGCAACACTGACTGGTTCTACCACAGTGGTCACCAACCTTTTTCCCTAGCAACACTGACTGGTTCTACCACAGTGGTCACCAACCTTTTCCTAGCAACACTGACTGGTTCTACCACAGTGGTCACCAAACTTTTTCCCTAGCAACACTGACTGGTTCTACCACAGTGGTCACCAACCTTTTACCCTAGCAACACTGACTGGTTCTACCACAGTGGTCACCAACTTTTTCCTAGCAACACTGACTGGTTCTACCACAGTGTTCACCAACCTTTTCCCTAGCAACACTGACTGGTTCTACCACAGTGGTCACCAACCTTTTTCCTAATCAAGATCACTTTCTGAGTCAAAATGAGAGCAGAGATCTTACCACTCAGATTTTTTTTTTAACTTGACTTAAAAAAAAAACTTGAGCCTTTTGTAAACATTAACCAATTAAAAACAGTTGTGTAGCAATGAGGTTTGTGCAGTAGGCTATAGACCCAATACATGATCACCGCATACTGGCTGTGCTTGAATTGCCCTGCCAATGATATTCTTCTCATACCATTTTGAAATGATATATCTTTAAAAAATAAATGGTATTTGATCACACTGGTAATAGATCGTTTGTTGTATTCCTCGTGAGGCCCAGCTGAGTGAACATAATAACTCACTTTTTTTCTTTATTTTTTTTACTGGAATGATGGCCTCCATCTGATGGTCAGTCTGAGGGAGGGAGGGAGGGAGGGAGGGCAGCAGCAGCGAGTCTGCCTCTCAACCGACTCACCGTCCCTCTGCTGAGAAATGGGGACACTGTCCCAGCTGATGGCGAAAAACAAAAGTTGTACTGCCTTATTTTTCTCTCATGCACCAATTCATGTTTGTTACTCCTATGGCCAGAGAAAGTGAAATATTCCTCGATTTATAAAAATAAAAATAAAAAGACACGCTGCTAATAATAATAACAACAACGCAATCTTATCAGAACTGTTATGTATGTACATGCACTTCCCTGGAGTGCCTGAGGGTGGCGCTGTTACTAATTACTACATGCGATCATCTGTACCGACACATGACCCATGACATCTGATAAACAAGGTTCTTCTCCCCACATCGCTGCCTCAGTGTCAGAAGGTGTCAGAAGTTAAAAAGTAATACAAGGAAAGTTAAACATTCTGAAACACGGATCAAATTGAGACCACCAACTACTCTGCACCTAGAGGGACATCTAGCCCACATGAGACCACCAACTACTCTGCACCTAGAGGGACATCTAGTCCAAAAGAGTGAGTTTCAACAACTTACTGAGCCACTGATACAGGACACAATTGTGTGTGTGGAATCACAGATTACTCAGAGAACCAGATCTCCTGTTAGCTAGAGCAATCACACATTTGCCGTGCTAGTGAAGTGAGCCAGGTGCCAGCTGAAAATGCTTCATGATGAAGTCGAGGTGCCCGTTCACAAGGTGCATAAGCGAAAGAAAACACAGAAATATAAAACATTTTTTACAAAAGACCGCAACAGCTAGTAA
The DNA here is from genome assembly GCF_901001165.1 of Salmo trutta. Taxonomy (NCBI): domain Eukaryota; kingdom Metazoa; phylum Chordata; class Actinopteri; order Salmoniformes; family Salmonidae; genus Salmo; species Salmo trutta. The sequence continues at coordinate 39,773,418 of NC_042989.1, forward strand.
AAGAGAGGTCGTAGGGAGATTGATCACATTGTGGGGGACAAACACGAACCAAAAAAAGTGTTCAACATACGGTCAGATGGGCAAAGCATGTCACAGGTTAAAAAATAAAAAAAATCGTAAAAATCATTATACCAAAATGTGCTCGTCACACACACAGACAGATACCTGTATGGAAAACAAATCCTGGTGGAGTCAGACCACAAGTCCTTAGAAACAATCTTCAAGAAGTCGCTCCAGAAAGCACCAGGCAGACTGCGGAGAACGCTGAGGAGACTACAGAGACTACAGTCTACATGTGACATACAAACCAGGAAAGGAGATGCACATCGCTGATTCATTGGGCCCAAGCACACCTGAAGGAACAGAGAGAGAAATTGGTGGATGGTGAGCTGAATGTAAACTACATCGTTTATCAACTTCCTGTTTCAGAAGAGAAAATGCAGCAATTCAAAAACAGCAACAGCAGTAGAGTGAAGACTGGTCACAGAAACAGTAAAAAAAAAAAAAAAAAAAGGATGGCCAGACACACGAGGGAACGTTGCCAAGAAAATACAGCACTGCTGGACCTTCAGAGAGGACTTGACCTACTCTGATGGACTACTGTTCAAAACTTCCTCGTTCCTCAGATGATAATGAGAGAAGAAATGATGGAAAAAATCCATGAAGAACACATGGAAATCGTAAAATGTAAGGAACAAGCATGGAAGGTTCTGTTCTGGTCAGGAATGAATAAACAGATTTGAAGATGTAACAAAAGTCGGCAACACACACAACAACAACAACCAAAGAGAACCGTCTCATCCAGTCCCAGAGAGCCGTCTCATGTCTCATCCAGTCCCAGAGAGTAGTCTCATGTCTCATCCAGGCCCAGAGAGCCGTCTCATCCAGTCCCAGAGAGCCGTCTCATGTCTCATCCAGTCCCAGAGAACCGTCTCATCCAGTCCCAGAGAACCGTCTCATCCAGTCCCAGAGAACCGTCTCATCCAGGCCCAGAGAACCGTCTCATCCAGGCCCAGAGAACCGTCTCATCCAGGCCCAGAGAACCGTCTCATCCAGTCCCAGAGAGTAGTCTCATCCAGTCCCAGAGAACCGTCTCATCCAGTCCCAGAGAGCCGTCTCATCCAGTCCCAGAGAGCCGTCTCATCCAGTCCCAGAGAGCCGTCTCATCCAGTCCCAGAGAGCCGTCTCATCCAGTCCCAGAGAGCCGTCTCATCCAGTCCCAGAGAGCCGTCTCATCCAGTCCCAGAGAACCGTCTCATCCAGTCCCAGAGAGCCGTCTCATCCAGTCCCAGAGAGCCGTCTCATCCAGGCCCAGAGAACCGTCTCATCCAGGCCCAGAGAACCGTCTCATCCAGTCCCAGAGAGTCGTCTCATCCAGTCCCAGAGAGCCGTCTCATCCAGTCCCAGAGAGCCGTCTCATCCAGTCCCAGAGAGCCGTCTCATCCAGTCCCAGAGAGCCGTCTCATCCAGTCCCAGAGAGTCGTCTCATCCAGTCCCAGAGAGTCGTCTCATCCAGTCCCAGAGAGTCGTCTCATCCAGTCCCAGAGAACCGTCTCATCCAGTCCCTGAGAGTAGTCTCATGTCTCATCCAGGTCCAGAGAGCCGTCTCATCCAGGCCCAGAGAGCGCTTGGGGCCAAAGTTGGAGTGGACGTCTTCCATTACAACGACACAGAACATCTACTGTGTGTGGATTACTACTCTAAATACCCATAAATCTCCAGGCTCAGTAGGACAATAAGTAAACACATAATTACAGCACTAAAGTCGATCTCAGCAAGCCATGGGGTGTCCGACGTTTTGTGCTACGACAATGGAAGACATTTGAGTCAAGAAATGTCAGTTTTCTCTACCAGCTGGGAGTTCAAACATGTTATGTCGAGCCCTAGATGTCCACAGTCAAACGGCCTAGATGAGAGAGCAGTTCAGACTGTGAAGAACCTGTTAGAAGAATAGCACGAGGCGGCAACGGAGATCCTTACACAGCTCTCCTTGAGTACAGAAACACACTCCTGTATGGAGTAGGTATCTCTCCTGCACAACTACTAACTCCTGTATGGAGTAGGTATCTCTCCTGCACAACTACAAACTCCTGTATGGAGTAGGTATCTCTCCTGCACAAATACTAACTCCTGGATAGAGTAGGTATCTCTCCTGCACAACTACAAACTCCTGTATGGAGTAGGTATCTCTCCAACTACTAATGGGAAGAAGGCTGAAGACAAAAGATTCTGACATCAAAGAGGCACACGTAAGCTTTCAGTCATGAAGGAAGGAGAACGAGTCACGATCAGACAAGACAACAAATGACAACCAGCAACTTGGAAAACATGACCAGCCAAGGTCATGCACAGTAAAAACATGACCAGCCAAGGTCATGCACAGAACAAACACCAAACGAGAGAATCAACAGAAGAAACTGGAGACACCTGTTAAAAACACATGAAACAACACACCCAGAGAGACTCTCAGAAACCAAAATGGACTTATCTTATCCTGTGGAAAGAGAACCTGAAACAAGTGTCAGCCTGGAAGAGAACCACTCACCTGTGTGTTCTCCAGCACCGACAGCACCGACAGCACCGACAGCACCAAAACAAACAGTGGAAAGCAACAATTTAAACACTACCACCCCAGAGAAATCAACTCATTATGGAAGACCTATCAGAATGCCAAGACGCTACCGGTACTGAAAAGACTGTTAAAAAATTTAAAAGAAGAAAACAATAAATAAAACCTTGAAAAGACATTAATAATAAATAAATAAAATAATAAATATATATATATATTTTTTTTAAAGTTGTTTTCCGTATTGTTTGCAAGGTGAAACACCAAGTTCAAATATTTATTTGTAGTTTTTTCAAGGAAACTAAATAGTCTATGAAAGGGAGATGTACTTCCCTGGAGTCCCTGAGGGTGGCGCTGTTACTAATTACGTCATGTGATCACCCGTACTTACACATGACCCATGGCATCTGATAAACAAGGTTCTTCTCCCCGCATTCCTTATATTACAAGAACACTTTGCTGTACTCATTCGTTGCAGCTGGAGTACGTGTATTTTAAGGCTAATACAAAGTGTTGATTTAGTGCTGAATAACAACTTTTAACATAAACTCAGTGATAAAAACAGCAGCTCTTTTGCTGTATTCGTTGACAGTCTCTAATCATGGTTTTGAATTCTCACAGTATAAACTTTATGTACGTTTCTTTTTAACATTCGATGGCTCGAGGAAACTGTGCAGACACGATTATTTTTGAGCTTTCTGATTGGCCAGTGGGTAGGGCTATAGGTGCACTTGATTCGTTCTCTAGGCCTGCCAGGTGGGCGGAGTTCTACCTTCAGACACATGGAATGATTCAACATGGGAACACTTTGCCTTCCTGACGCTTGGGCTGCTGAGTCAAGTGCCCCGACCACCAACAGCACTAGGGCTGCTGAGTCAAGTGCCCCGACCACCAACAGCACTAGGGCTGCTGAATCAAGTGCCCCGACCACCAACAGCACTAGGGCTGCTGAGTCAAATGCTCCTACCACCAACAGCACTAGGGCTGCTGAATCAAGTGCCCCGACCACCAACAGCACTAGGGCTGCTGAATCAAGTGCCCCGACCACCAACAGCACTAGGGCTGCTGAATCAAGTGCCCCGACCACCAACAGCACTAGGGCTGCTGAATCAAGTGCCCCGACCACCAACAGCACTAGGGCTGCTGAATCAAGTGCCCCGACCACCAACAGCACTAGGGCTGCTGAATCAAGTGCCCCGACCACCAACAGCACTAGGGCTGCTGAATCAAATGCTCCGACCACCAACAGCACTAGGGCTGCTGAATCAAATGCTCCGACCACCAACAGCACTAGGGCTGCTGAGTCAAATGCCCCTACCACCAACAGCACTAGGGCTGCTGAATCAAATGCTCCGACCACCAACAGCACTAGGGCTGCTGAATCAAATGCTCCGACCACCAACAGCACTAGGGCTGCTGAGTCAAATGCCCCTACCACCAACAGCACTAGGGCTGCTGAGTCAAGTGCTCCTACCACCAACAGCACTAGGGCTGCTGAATCAAATGCTCCGACCACCAACAGCACTAGGGCTGCTGAGTCAAGTGCTCCTACCACCAACAGCACTAGGGCTGCTGAATCAAGTGCCCCGACCACCAACAGCACTAGGGCTGCTGAGTCAAATGCTCCGACCACCAACAGCACTAGGGCTGCTGAGTCAAATGCCCCGACCACCAACAGCACTAGGGCTGCTGAGTCAAGTGCTCCTACCACCAACAGCACTAGGGCTGCTGAGTCTAATGCTCCGACCACCAACAGCACTAGGGCTGCTGAGTCAAATGCTCCGACCACCAACAGCACTAGGGCTGCTGAGTCAAATGCTCCTACCACCAACAGCACTAGGGCTGCTGGGTCAAATGCTCCGACCACCAACAGCACTAGGGCTGCTGGATCAAGTGCCCCGACCACCAACAGCACTAGGGCTGCTGAGTCAAATGCTCCTACCACCAACAGCACTAGGGCTGCTGAGTCAAATGCTCCGACCACCAACAGCACTAGGGCTGCTGAATCAAGTGCCCCGACCACCAACAGCACTAGGGCTGCTGAGTCAAATGCTCCTACCACCAACAGCACTAGGGCTGCTGAGTCAAATGCTCCGACCACCAACAGCACTAGGGCTGCTGAATCAAGTGCCCCGACCACCAACAGCACTAGGGCTGCTGAGTCAAATGCTCCTACCACCAACAGCACTAGGGCTGCTGAGTCAAATGCTCCTACCACCAACAGCACTAGGGCTGCTGAATCAAGTGCCCCGACCACCAACAGCACTAGGGCTGCTGAATCAAGTGCCCCTACCACCAACAGCACTAGGGCTGCTGAATCAAGTGCCCCTACCACCAACAGCACTAGGGCTGCTGAATCAAATGCCCCTACCACCAACAGCACTAGGGCTGCTGAATCAAATGCCCCGACCACCAACAGCACTAGGGCTGCTGAATCAAATGCCCCTACCACCAACAGCACTAGGGCTGCTGAATCAAATGCCCCTACCACCAACAGCACTAGGGCTGCTGAATCAAATGCCCCGACCACCAACAGCACTAGGGCTGCTGAATCAAATGCCCCTACCACCAACAGCACTAGGGCTGCTGAATCAAATGCCCCGACCACCAACAGCACTAGGGCTGCTGAATCAAATGCCCCTACCACCAACAGCACTAGGGCTGCTGAATCAAGTGCCCCGACCACCAACAGCACTAGGGCTGCTGAATCAAGTGCCCCGACCACCAACAGCACTAGGGCTGCTGAATCAAATGCCCCGACCACCAACAGCACTAGGGCTGCTGAATCAAGTGCCCCGACCACCAACAGCACTAGGGCTGCTGAATCAAGTGCCCCGACCACCAACCGCACTAGGGCTGCTGAGTCAAATGCTCCTACCACCAACAGCACTAGGGCTGCTGAATCAAGTGCCCCGACCACCAACAGCACTAGGGCTGCTGAGTCAAGTGCCCCGACCACCAACAGCACTAGGGCTGCTGAATCAAGTGCCCCGACCACCAACCGCACTAGGGCTGCTGAATCAAATGCCCCTACCACCAACAGCACTAGGGCTGCTGAATCAAGTGCCCCGACCACCAACAGCACTAGGGCTGCTGAGTCAAATGCTCCGACCACCAACAGCACTAGGGCTGCTGAATCAAGTGCCCCGACCACCAACAGCACTAGGGCTGCTGAATCAAGTGCCCCGACCACCAACAGCACTAGGGCTGCTGAATCAAGTGCCCCGACCACCAACAGCACTAGGGCTGCTGAATCAAGTGCCCCGACCACCAACAGCACTAGGGCTGCTGAATCAAGTGCCCCGACCACCAACAGCACTAGGGCTGCTGAATCAAGTGCCCCGACCACCAACAGCACTAGGGCTGCTGAATCAAGTGCCCCGACCACCAACAGCACTAGGGCTGCTGAGTCAAATGCCCCGACCACCAACAGCACTAGGGCTGCTGAATCAAGTGCCCCGACCACCAACAGCACTAGGGCTGCTGAATCAAGTGCCCCGACCACCAACCGCACTAGGGCTGCTGAGTCAAATGCCCCGACCACCAACAGCACTAGGGCTGCTGAATCAAGTGCCCCGACCACCAACAGCACTAGGGCTGCTGAATCAAATGCTCCGACCACCAACAGCACTAGGGCTGCTGAATCAAGTGCCCCGACCACCAACAGCACTAGGGCTGCTGAATCAAGTGCCCCGACCACCAACAGCACTAGGGCTGCTGAATCAAGTGCCCCGACCACCAACAGCACTAGGGCTGCTGAATCAAGTGCCCCGACCACCAACAGCACTAGGGCTGCTGAATCAAATGCTCCGACCACCAACAGCACTAGGGCTGCTGAATCAAGTGCCCCGACCACCAACAGCACTAGGGCTGCTGAGTCAAATGCTCCGACCACCAACAGCACTAGGGCTGCTGAATCAAGTGCCCCGACCACCAACAGCACTAGGGCTGCTGAATCAAGTGCCCCGACCACCAACAGCACTAGGGCTGCTGAATCAAATGCCCCGACCACCAACAGCACTAGGGCTGCTGAATCAAATGCCCCGACCACCAACCGCACTAGGGCTGCTGAATCAAATGCCCCTACCACCAACAGCACTAGGGCTGCTGAATCAAGTGCCCCGACCACCAACAGCACTAGGGCTGCTGAATCAAGTGCCCCGACCACCAACAGCACTAGGGCTGCTGAATCAAATGCTCCGACCACCAACAGCACTAGGGCTGCTGAATCAAATGCTCCGACCACCAACAGCACTAGGGCTGCTGAGTCAAATGCTCCGACCACCAACAGCACTAGGGCTGCTGAATCAAGTGCCCCGACCACCAACAGCACTAGGGCTGCTGAATCAAGTGCCCCGACCACCAACAGCACTAGGGCTGCTGAATCAAATGCTCCGACCACCAACAGCACTAGGGCTGCTGAATCAAGTGCCCCGACCACCAACAGCACTAGGGCTGCTGAATCAAGTGCCCCGACCACCAACAGCACTAGGGCTGCTGAATCAAATGCTCCGACCACCAACAGCACTAGGGCTGCTGAATCAAGTGCCCCGACCACCAACAGCACTAGGGCTGCTGAGTCAAATGCTCCGACCACCAACAGCACTAGGGCTGCTGAATCAAGTGCCCCGACCACCAACAGCACTAGGGCTGCTGAATCAAGTGCCCCGACCACCAACAGCACTAGGGCTGCTGAATCAAATGCCCCGACCACCAACAGCACTAGGGCTGCTGAATCAAATGCCCCGACCACCAACCGCACTAGGGCTGCTGAATCAAATGCCCCTACCACCAACAGCACTAGGGCTGCTGAATCAAATGCTCCGACCACCAACAGCACTAGGGCTGCTGAATCAAATGCCCCTACCACCAACAGCACTAGGGCTGCTGAATCAAATGCCCCGACCACCAACAGCACTAGGGCTGCTGAATCAAATGCCCCGACCACCAACAGCACTAGGGCTGCTGAGTCAAATGCTCCGACCACCAACAGCACTAGGGCTGCTGAATCAAATGCTCCGACCACCAACAGCACTAGGGCTGCTGAATCAAGTGCCCCGACCACCAACAGCACTAGGGCTGCTGAATCAAGTGCCCCGACCACCAACAGCACTAGGGCTGCTGAATCAAGTGCCCCGACCACCAACAGCAATAGGGCTGCTGAATCAAGTGCCCCGACCACCAACAGCACTAGGGCTGCTGAATCAAGTGCCCCGACCACCAACAGCACTAGGGCTGCTGAATCAAATGCCCCGACCACCAACAGCACTAGGGCTGCTGAATCAAGTGCCCCGACCACCAACAGCACTAGGGCTGCTGAATCAAGTGCCCCGACCACCAACCGCACTAGGGCTGCTGAGTCAAATGCTCCTACCACCAACAGCACTAGGGCTGCTGAATCAAGTGCCCCGACCACCAACAGCACTAGGGCTGCTGAGTCAAGTGCCCCGACCACCAACCGCACTAGGGCTGCTGAATCAAGTGCCCCGACCACCAACCGCACTAGGGCTGCTGAATCAAATGCCCCTACCACCAACAGCACTAGGGCTGCTGAATCAAGTGCCCCGACCACCAACAGCACTAGGGCTGCTGAGTCAAATGCTCCGACCACCAACAGCACTAGGGCTGCTGAATCAAGTGCCCCGACCACCAACAGCACTAGGGCTGCTGAATCAAGTGCCCCGACCACCAACAGCACTAGGGCTGCTGAGTCAAATGCCCCGACCACCAACAGCACTAGGGCTGCTGAATCAAGTGCCCCGACCACCAACAGCACTAGGGCTGCTGAATCAAATGCTCCGACCACCAACAGCACTAGGGCTGCTGAATCAAGTGCCCCGACCACCAACAGCACTAGGGCTGCTGAATCAAGTGCCCCGACCACCAACAGCACTAGGGCTGCTGAATCAAGTGCCCCGACCACCAACAGCACTAGGGCTGCTGAATCAAGTGCCCCGACCACCAACAGCACTAGGGCTGCTGAATCAAGTGCCCCGACCACCAACGGCACTAGGGCTGCTGAATCAAATGCTCCGACCACCAACAGCACTAGGGCTGCTGAATCAAATGCTCCGACCACCAACAGCACTAGGGCTGCTGAGTCAAATGCTCCGACCACCAACAGCACTAGGGCTGCTGAATCAAGTGCCCCGACCACCAACAGCACTAGGGCTGCTGAATCAAGTGCCCCGACCACCAACAGCACTAGGGCTGCTGAATCAAATGCTCCGACCACCAACAGCACTAGGGCTGCTGAATCAAGTGCCCCGACCACCAACAGCACTAGGGCTGCTGAATCAAGTGCCCCGACCACCAACAGCACTAGGGCTGCTGAATCAAATGCCCCGACCACCAACAGCACTAGGGCTGCTGAATCAAGTGCCCCGACCACCAACAGCACTAGGGCTGCTGAGTCAAATGCTCCGACCACCACAGCACTAGGGCTGCTGAATCAAGTGCCCCGACCACCAACAGCACTAGGGCTGCTGAATCAAGTGCCCCCGACCACCACAGCACTAGGGCTGCTGAATCAAATGCCCCGACCACCAACCGCACTAGGGCTGCTGAATCAAATGCCCCTACCACCAACAGCACTAGGGCTGCTGAATCAAATGCTCCGACCACCAACAGCACTAGGGCTGCTGAATCAAATGCCCTACCACCAACAGCACTAGGGCTGCTGAATCAAATGCCCCGACCACCAACAGCACTAGGGCTGCTGAATCAAATGCCCCGACCACCAACAGCACTAGGGCTGCTGAGTCAAATGCTCCGACCACCAACAGCACTAGGGCTGCTGAATCAAATGCTCCGACCACCAACAGCACTAGGGCTGCTGAATCAAGTGCCCCGACCACCAACAGCACTAGGGCTGCTGAATCAAGTGCCCCGACCACCAACAGCACTAGGGCTGCTGAATCAAATGCTCCTACCACCAACAGCACTAGGGCTGCTGAATCAAGTGCCCCGACCACCAACAGCACTAGGGCTGCTGAATCAAATGCCCCGACCACCAACAGCACTAGGGCTGCTGAATCAAATGCCCCGACCACCAACAGCAGGAAACGAAGAAAACGAAATGGGAACGGAAGGCTTTATTGTTGGGTTTTTTACAGAAATGTTTGGTGATCGACTAGGAACGCCTTGGAGAGGGACCGGTTGGTGACCGCTGCTCTAACAGATAGTTTAATCAACTAACAAGTGTTTTCTCTAACGACCTCTAGGGTCGATGAACACCTCTAGGGTCGATGACACCAACTAACGACCTCTAGGGTCGATGACACCAACTAACGACCTCTAGGGTCGATGACACCAACTAACGACCTCTAGGGTCGATGACACCAACTAACGACCTCTAGGGTCGATGACACCAACTAACGACCTCTAGGGTCGAGGACACCAACTAACGACCTCTAGGGTCGAGGACACCAACTAACGACCTCTAGGGTCGAGGACACCAACTAACGACCTCTAGGGTCGAGGACACCAACTAACGACCTCTAGGGTCGAGGACACCAACTAACGACCTCTAGGGTCGAGGACACCAACTAACGACCTCTAGGGTCGATGAAACGAATCGTTTTGTAGGGTTTTGTGAATGGTTTTGTGAATGGTTTTGTAGGGTTTTGTGAATGGTTTTGTGAATGGTTTTGTAGGGTTTTGTGAATGGTTTTGTGAATGGTTTTGTGAAGGGTTTTGTAGGGTTTTGTGAATGGCGCCAGGCTGAGGAGGCGAACGACCCCGGTTGTTTCTGTCTCTATGTGATGACTCAGAACAACATGTGGAGTCTGAGCTCAGTGAAAGGAATTAGCAGCTTCTGCTTTGGTTTTCCATTCAGATCATTTCATATTTATAGTCTCCACTTAGTCAGAATAGTTTTTGTTGTTGTTGATGACCGTCAGTCGGAGGTTTGACAGATCAAAACAGATGTGAGAAATGTGACCACGGTGGTTTTAGCTGTTAGCGTGTAGTAAGTAGCGGTAGCAATGAGAAGGATTTCTGCCTGGTAACTGTCACTAAGAGATGATGCGAGGGATTTGTCCGTAGAGAGTTTAGTTTAATCTGTGGCTCAGTAAATGGTTTCCCCATCACTCACTGTCTCTCACACTTTTTTTTTTATCTATCACACTCTTTCTCTCTCTCTCTCTCCTTCTGTCTCTCTCCTTCTCTATCTCTCTCTCTCTCTCTCTCTCTCCTCTCTCTCTCTCCTCTCTCTCTCTTACTCTCTCTTACTCTCTCTCTCTCCTCTCTCTCTCTCTCTCTCCTTCTCTTGCGCTCTCCCTCTCTCTCCTCTCTCTCTCCTCTCTCTCCTCCTCTCTCTCTCTCTCTCTCTCTCTCTCTCTCTCTCGCTCTCTCCTCTCTCTCCTCCTCTCACCCTAACAGACCACCCTCCTCCTCCTCTCTCTCTCCTTCTCTCTCCTTCTCTCTCTCTCTCCTCTCTCTCTCTCCTCTCTCTCCTCTCTCTCCTCTCCACCCTCCACCTCTCCTCCTCTCCCCTCTCACTTCCTCCTCCTCGCCTCCTCTCTCTCTCTCTCTCTCTCTCTCTCCCTCTCTCTCTCTCCTTCTCTCTCTCCTTCTCTCTCTCTCTCTCTCCTCCTCTCTCCTCCTCTCACCCTAACAAACCACACCTCTCTCCCCTCCTCTCTCCTCCTCTCACCCTAACAGACCACCCTCCTCCTCTCCTCCTCTCTCCTCCTCTCCTCCTCTCACCCTAACAGACCACCCTCCTCCTCTCCTCCTCTCTCCTCCTCTCTCCTCCTCTCCTCCTCTCCTCCTCTCACCCTAACAGACCACCCTCCTCCTCTCCTCCTCTCTCCTCCTCTCCTCCTCTCCTCCTCTCTCCTCCTCTCCTCCTCTCACCCTAACAGACCACTCTCCTCCTCTCTCCCCCTCTCCTCCTCTCCTCCTCTCTCCTCCTCTCCTCCTCTCACCCTAACAGACCACCCTCCTCCTCTCCTCCTCTCTCCCCCTCTCCCCCTCTCCTCCTCTCCTCCTCTCTCCCCCTCTCCTCCTCTCACCCTAACAGACCACCCTCCTCTCCTCCTCTCTCCCCCTCTCCTCCTCTCCTCCTCTCTCCCCCTCTCCTCCTCTCACCCTAACAGACCACCCTCCTCCTCTCCTCCTCTCTCCCCCTCTCCTCCTCTCACCCTAACAGACCACCCTCCTCCTCCTCTCTCCCCCTCTCCTCCTCTCCTCCTCTCTCCCCCTCTCCTCCTCTCACCCTAACAGACCACCCTCCTCCTCTCCTCCTCTCTCCCCCTCTCACCCTAACAGACCACCCTCCTCCTCTCCTCCTCTCTCCTCCTCTCACCCTAACAGACCACCCTCCTCCTCTCCTCCTCTCACCCTAACAAATCAAACCCCTCCTCTCTCCTCTTCTCACCCTAACAAACCACACCTGTTTCCCCTCCTCTCTTCTCCTCTCACCCTAACAAACCACACCTGTTTTCTCTTCCTCTCCTCTCTTCTTCTCTCTCCTCTCTTCTGCCTCTCTTCTCCCTCCCCCCTCTCTTCTCCTGTCCTCTTTCCAAAACACACTTCTGCTCTCTCTCCAAAACATTCCTCCTATTCTGACTGTTTCTACCTCCATGGTCTGTTGAGTAAAGGCGGGGTGTCAGAACTAGGCCAAGCCCACGAGGCATGGGGCTTCACTTCTAAACACTGTATCAATAAAACACTGATCTCTGGAGTATTGCAGGCAGTTTAATGTCAATTCACCATGATGTCATGTATTTTGTTGTTGTTGTGGTGTTTGTTGTTAGCTAAGCCTGTATTTCACAACACTTGTCTTGGACACTCTGCATCTGAGAGGTAGCCTAGTGACTTGGGTCAGTTATAAAGGTATCTATTTATCAGGAACTGATGAGAGGGAAAGGCTATGCCAGGACTGGAAGTTTGTTTTTTAATGTTTTTATAACACGTCTGCTAAATAACATGTTCATGAAGAACTGCTTGAAAAAAAGGCTCCACTCCTCTGTCCCTGGACACCTCTTTCCCTGGACACTTCTGTCCCTGGACACCCCTGTCTCTGTCCCTGGAAACCTCTGTCTCTGTCCCTGGACACCTCTGTCCCTGGACACCTCTGTCCCTGGACACCTCTGTCTCTGTCCCTGGACACCTCTGTCTCTGTCCCTGGACACCTCTGTCCCTGGACACCTCTGTCCCTGGACACCCCTGTCCCTGGACACCCCTGTCCCTGGACACCCCTGTCCCTGGACACCCCTGTCCCTGGACACCCCTGTCTCTGTCCCTGGACACCAACTCATAATGTGTAACTATTTGCATTCCCACAGTAGGTTTTCTGGCATCTCTGATGTTTGTCCCCATCGTCCCTCTGTCTCTCTGACGTTTGTCCCCATCGTCCCTCTGTCTCTCTGACGTTTGTGTCTCTGTCTCTCTAACGTTTGTCCCCATCGTCCCTCTGTCTCTCTTCCAGGTGCAGCTACAGGTGCACCCCAACCTGTCAGCCAAGGAGGGAGCTCTGCAGCACATCGAAGAGCTGATCCTGCAGCTGCTCAACATGCTGTGTATGGCCCAGCCGCGCTCTGTACAGGACGTGGAGGTGAGAATACCTGATCGTTATGCTGTAATGTTATGGGCAATTCCACGGCAACAGAATTACGCGTTTCACTCCGTTTTTTGGGGGGGGGTTTTCTTCACTTTTAACATGTGTGTCAAACGAAAAACATTAATTTTAAAGTTGATCAAATCGCACAGAGTTTGAACATCACCGTGTAAAACAGTTCAGTACAACACAGAAGAGTAGAGTTCAGTTCTGAATTTATATTTATCAGGGTTTCTTACTCTTTCAAACACGTTAAAACACGTCACACACACAAAAAAAACACAACAAAAAGATAAAACAGTACATCATATAACATTATTACACCACTACATACCTACAATACAACATGTATAATACCACCATACAACAATGTTATAATGTGTGTGTGTGTGTGTGTGTGTGTGTGTGTGTGTGTATGTTTCTTCACAGTCCACGTTTGTTTTATAAGATATAGTTTTATGTAGCTTATTTTATCCGATTTTACTGCTGTCATGAGTTACCTGCTGTGGAATAGAGCTCCATGTAGTCATGGCTCTATGTCGTACTGTACATCTCCCATAGTCTGTTCTGGACTTGGGGACTGTGAAGAGACCCCTGGTGGCATGTCTTGGTGGGATGTCCATGGGTGTCTGAGCTGTGTGTTAGTCGTTTGAACAGACAGTTTGGTTCTTTGAACGTGTCATTACCTCTCACAAAGACTTGTGGTGATGCATTCAATCTCTCCTCCACTTTGAGCCATGAGAGATTGACATGGATATCATTAATATTAGAGTTACTCGCGCACCACTGAGAGTCACCCGCGCACCGCTGAGAGTCACCCGCGCACCGCTGAGAGTCACCCGCGCACCGCTGAGAGTCACCCGCGCACCGCTGAGAGTCACCCGCGCACCGCTGAGAGTCACCCGCGCGCCGCTGAGAGTCACCCGCGCGCCGCTGAGTTACCCGCGCACCGCTGAGAGTTACCCGCGCGCCGCTGAGAGTTACCCCCGCGCGCCGCTGAGAGTTACCCCCGCGCGCCGCTGAGTTACCCCCGCGCCGCTGAGAGTTACCCGCGCGCCGCTGAGTTACCCCCGCGCGCCGCTGAGAGTTACCCCCGCGCGCCGCTGAGTTACCCCCGCGCCGCTGAGAGTTACCCCCGCGCCGCTGAGAGTTACCCCCGCGCCGCTGAGAGTTACCCGCGCGCCGCTGAGAGTTACCCGCGCGCCGCTGAGAGTTACCCGCGCGCCGCTGAGAGTTACCCGCGCGCCGCTGAGAGTTACCCCCGCGCGCCGCTGAGAGTTACCCCCGCGCGCCGCTGAGAGTTACCCCCGCGCGCCGCTGAGAGTTACCCCCGCGCGCCGCTGAGAGTTACCCCCGCGCGCCGCTGAGAGTTACCCCCGCGCGCCGCTGAGAGTTACCCCCGCGCGCCGCTGAGAGTTACCCCCGCGCGCCGCTGAGCGTTACCCCCGCGCGCCGCTGAGCGTTACCCCCGCGCGCCGCTGAGAGTCACGGGTTCATCTGACTCTAGGGGAAGTAGATGAAAGGGGCCTAATTGCCAAAATCTGTCCAGATCCCTTTTAAGGTGCTCAAAATGTTTTTACTATAATATATTATATCATTTACTGTATTGGACTCTACTGTCCGAATGTGTGAACAATATGTCTATTATAGGTTCAGATTTGGTCCAAATCAAATTGACATCAAGGCCAGGGTGGACTGACCAAATTTCAACTACTTTTCAACGTCCAGGGAGAGAGAGAGGCAGAGGGAGAGAGAGAGGCAGAGGGAGAGAGAGAGGCAGAGGGAGAGAGAGAGGCAGAGGGAGGGAGGGAGAGAGGCAGAGGGAGGGAGAGAGGCAGAGGGAGGGAGGGAGAGAGGCAGAGGGAGGGAGGGAGAGAGGCAGAGGGAGGGAGGGAGAGAGGCATAGGGAGTGAGGGAGAGAGGCAGAGGGAGGGAGAGAGAGAGGCAGAGGGAGGGAGAGAGAGAGGCAGAGGGAGGGAGAGAGAGAGGCAGAGGGAGGGAGAGAGAGAGGCAGAGGGAGGGAGAGAGAGAGGCAGAGGGAGGGAGAGAGAGAGGCGGTGGTTTGTGACTGTTATGATTTCTCAGTAGCCAGTTGCAGTAATCCGTTACAGATTTTTGGGGTAATTCCGTTACCAATTTAGTAACGGAATTAAACGTTTTATTACGAGAATTACTTCTGTCAACTTTCATTATCCTCCCTCCCTCATGACGGAGAGAAATATGAAAATATCATAAAGCAGCATTATTCTCATTGAAAGCCACTCTAACAAACGGTAGATCTGTTCTATATGTCGTATTTCTACGCTTCCCGTTCGTATGTTTCGTTTTTGCGTCATTTATTTTTAGTGTTTTGAACTCCAGCTTCAAACAGCTGAAATATATCATCTTTTTGGAGGGTTATTGAAAATATATTTCCCAGCGGTTTAGGATGTTACAATGATTCTCTGAATTTGTTTTTTCACATAAACTGAAATTTAGACAAACTGTTAGAATTTTAGAAACCAGGAAGTGGTGGAGCGATTTCTGAATATTGGACGTTTTTTTTTAAAGATATGTGTGTTTTTATTAACTGAATTGCAAGGCACAAGGCAATATTTCTTAAACATACAGAAGGTTAACAATTTCTCAGAAACGGAAAATAAGTTTTGATATTAGTTGACAGGGGTCTTTATTGTTTTGATGTATTGATGATACCTTTTTGAGACCCCCTTTTCCGTCCCTTTATCCAGGAATCAAAGCATTTTACTTATGCCTAATTTTTAAGATGGTAAATGGTTGAAAAATGTATCTGTCTTCATTCCACAAAATACCTTTAATTTGACACCTAATTTAATATCCTCCTTTTAACTTTACATGTTGGTGCTCATGGGGCCTTTACATGTTGGTGCTCATGGGTTTTCAGCCAGTGTCTGTCAGTATGGATAATGTTTCATCTAATACCATAAAGTTTGATTAAACACTACTTCCAAAATGTAAGAAAAATTTCGATTTTACAAGTATTTCTGCTTCCTCTCCCTCTGTCCAATCAGGAGCGGGTCCAGAAGACCTTCCCCCACCCAATAGATAAATGGGCCATAGCTGACGCCCAGTCGGCCATCGAAAAGAGGAAGAGGAGGAACCCTCTACTGCTCCCCGTCGATAAGATACACCCCCTACTCAAGGTACAGGTCTTAGCTCAGTCAAGATGAGTAACTTCCCCCTGCAATGCACTGATGAAACGGCCACCTGTCTTTATTCAGGCCCTCATTTAATACGTCCTTGTTTGGAGGGTTCTCTCCTTGTTTATTCCCTCCTGATTCAGGGAATCCTCCAACCAGGATTTCTGGAAAGCCTAAGAATTTTGGGGGGCATTTTCTGGGATTTTGCAACCGTATTCCTTATACCTTATGCCTCTTCCCCTGCTGTTTGTCCTGTCAACAGGAGGTGCTGGGTTATAAGATAGACTACCACGTCTGCCTCTACATCGTGGCGGTGCTAGAATACATATCAGCTGACATCCTGAAGCTAGCAGGAAACTACGTCGGTAACATCAGACACTATGAGATCAGCCAGCAAGACATCAAGGTGTCCATGTGTGCAGACAAGGTAGGAAACCTACTATACCACTGTCTGTCCGTCCTGTCCGTCCTGTCTGTCCTGTCTGTCCTGTCTGTCCTGTCTGTCCTGTCTGTCCTGTCTGTCTGTCCTGTCTGTCCTGTCTGTCCTGTCTGTCCTGTCTGTGTCTGTCTGTCTGTCTGTCTGTCTGTCTCACCCCTCAATGCCATTCCAGTCCAAAGTAGGTAAGTATTTCGAAAGTATTCACACCCCTTGACTTTTTCCAAATGTTCATGTGTTACAGCCTGAATTTAAAATGGATTACATTGAGATTTTGTTTCACTGGTCTACACATAATACCCCAATAATGTAAAAGTGGAATTATGTTTTTAGAAATGTTTACAAATTAATTCAAAAAGAAAAGCTGAAATGTCTTGAGTCAATAAGTATTCAACCCCTTAGTTATGGTAAACCTAAATAAGTTCAGGAGTGACAATGTGCTTAACAAGTCACATAATGAGTTGCATGGACTCTGTGTGCAATAATAGTGTTTAACATGATGTTTTAATGACTACCTCATCTCTGTACCCCACACATACAATTATCTATAAGGTACTTCAGTCGAGCAGTGAATTTCAAACACAGATTCAACCACAAAGACCAGGGAGGTTTTCCAATGTCTCACAAAGAAGGAAACCTATTGGTAGATGGGTAAAGAAAATAAAAGAAGCAAACATTGAATATCCCTTTGAGCCTGGTGAAGTTATTGATTACACCCAGTCTCTACAAAGATACAGGCGTCCTTTCTAACCCCGTTGCCGGAGAGGAAGGAAACCGCTCAGTGATTTCACCATGAGACCAATGGGGACTTTTTAAAACAGCATAAACAGAGTTTAATGGCTGCGATAGGAGATAACTGGTGATGTCTCAACAACATAGAAGTTACTCCACAATACTAACCTAAATGACTGAGTGAAAAGAAGGAAGCCTGTACAGAATACAAATCTTCTAAAACATGCATCCTGTTTGCAACAAGGCACTAAAGTAAAACTGCAAAAAAATGTGGCAAAGAAATTATCTTTGTCCTGAATACAAAGCGTTACGCAACTTCAACACAGCTCATCACTGAGTACTACTCGTTATATTTTCAAGCATAGTGGTGGCTGCATCATGTTATGGGTATGCTTGACATCGGCAAGGACTAGGGAGTTTTTTAGGATAAAAGGAATAGAGCTAAGCACAGGCAAAGTCCCAGAGGAAAACCTGGTTCAGTCTGCTTTCCACCAGACACTGGGAGATGAATTCACCTTTCAGCAGGACAATGAGCTAAAAAAAAACACAAGGCCAAATATACACTGGAGTTGCTTACCAAGAAGACATTGAATGTTCATGAGTGGCCAAGCTACAGTTTTGACTTAAATCGGCTTGAACATCTACGGCAAAACCTTGAAAATGGCTGTCTAGCAATGATCAACAACCAACTTGAGCTTGAAATGTTGTACACAATCCAGGTGTGCGAGTCTCTTGGAGACCTTACTCAGACCTTACTCAGACCTTACTCAGACTTTATTCAGTCCTTACTCAGACCTTACTCAGACCTTACTCAGACCTTACTCAGACCTTACTCAGACCTTACTCAGACCTTACTCAGACTTTATTCAGTCCTTACTCAGACCTTACTCAGACCTTACTCAGACCTTACTCAGACCTTACTCAGACTTCACTCAGTCCTTACTCAGACCTCACTCAGTCACAGCTGTAATCACTGTTAAAGGGGACTAACATGTATTGACTCGGGTGTGAATTCTTATGGTAATTAGATATTTCTGTATTTCATATTCAATAAATCTTCTAAAACATGTATTCGCTTTGTCATTATGGGGTATTGTGTGATGGGTGATTTTTATTTAATCTATTTTTGAATTCTGCCTGTAACACAACAAAATGTGGATTAAGCCAAGGGGTATGAATACTTTCTGAAGGCACTGTAAGCTGGTTGACTTGGTAACCTGTCTCTGTGTGTCCGTACCAGATCTTTATGGACGTGTTTGACCAATGATGTCTCTATCTCAGGTCCTAATGGACATGTTTGACCAGGACGAGGACATCGGTCTGGTTTCTCAATGTACGGAGGAGCCGTCGTCGTCGGGGGAGCTGACCTACGACGACCTGGTGCGCTTGGAGATCGCAGAGGAGCGCCAGTACCTGCGAGAGCTCGACCTCATCATCAAGGTGTTCCGACATCACTTCCTGTTCAACAACAAGATCTTTACGCCTCAGGTGAGGACAGTGAAACAGGTTATGAACACCTTTTATGAACAGTTTATAAAACGGCAGTCATCTTACACAGTAGCCAATATAACACAGCAGACAGCTTCCCCAACGGCTTCCCCAACAGTTTACAAACAGCTTGCCCAACGGCTTCCCCAACGGCTTCCCCAACGGCTTCCCCAACGGCTTCCCCAACGGCTTCCCCAACAGCTTCCCCAACAGTTTACAAACAGCTTCCCCAACAGTTTACAAACAGCTTCCCCAACAGCTTCCCCAACAGCTTCCCCAACAGTTTGTTTGACCACATAGCAAAGCAGCCATTTGCAGTGTAAGATCATGTTACGTTCCCCCATGTGACTCAAACAGAAGACCAACTGACCAACAACCAAAACGAAACCGGTGTTTTTATTTTTTAAGAGGGGTTCTGAAAGACACTCATGGGGGTTACTTACTGACTAGCAACAACAACTGGGACCTAAAAAACACCCACCGTGAGCACCCACTAAATCTGCCCAAGAAGAAGTAAACAAAAGAAACACCAAACTTAAAGACAGGAAGCGAAGCAAACCAAAAAGGTGGAGCAAAACAGAAACGGGGAAGATCAGATAAAGGATTGTTTGTCTAGAAATCAAAATAGGGAGAGTCAACTGAAGGTGTTGACCCTCCACAGATATCAAGACCCCTGGAGCACTGGGCCAGCTGCTCTTAAACACCTTCCCACTAACGAGATGGCAACCAGCACAGCTATAATACATACTGACTAACGAGGTGATACCAATCGGAGCGCTCTACATGCTAACGAGCCATGCGCGCTAAAGTCCAACCTCAAAACATAAATGGAAAAACCAAAACCTGTAACAGACCATTAGAACTGAACAGCTGTAGTCAGTTAACTAGTGCAGTTGTAGTGTGCTGTGAAAACGC
This sequence comes from Salmo trutta, assembly GCF_901001165.1. Taxonomy (NCBI): domain Eukaryota; kingdom Metazoa; phylum Chordata; class Actinopteri; order Salmoniformes; family Salmonidae; genus Salmo; species Salmo trutta. The sequence continues at coordinate 39,793,277 of NC_042989.1, forward strand.
TTTGGCTGACTTCATAAGCCGACATGGCGACAGACACGGTGGTATTGGGGTTTGGTGGAGACAGACACGGTGGCTGGTGGTATTGGGGTTTGGTGGAGACAGACACGGTGGTATTGGGGTTTGGTGGGGACAGACACGGTGGTATTGGGGTTTGGTGGGGACAGACACGGTGGTATTGGGGTTTGGTGGAGACAGACACGGTGGTATTGGGGTTTGGTGGAGACAGACACGGTGGTATTGGGGTTTGGTGGCGACAGACACGGTGGTATTGGGGTTTGGTGGGGACAGACACGGTGGTATTGGGGTTTTGATGGGGACAGACACGGTGGTATTGGGGTTTTGATGGGGACAGACACGGTGGCTGGTGGTATTGTTTGGGTGAGGAGGACTAGGCTACGTCCCAAATGGCACTCTAGTCCCTAAAAGTAGAGCACTATATAGGGAATAGGGTGCGATTTGGGACGCACTGGGTCCTGTGGTATGTACAACTCATAATTAAAGTCTAACAGGAAAAAAACAAACATATGTTACTCCTGACAAAATAACTGTACAGTGCACCGGGGCCTCCAACTCCTCTTTCTATTCTGGTTAGAGACAGTTTGTGCTGTTCTGTGAAGGGAGTAGTACACAGCGTTGTACGAGATCTTCAGTTTCTTGGCAATTTCTCGCATGGAATAGCCTTCATTTCTCAGAACAAGAATAGACTGACGAGTTTCAGAAGAAAGTTCTTTGTTTCTGGCCATTTTGAGCCTCTAATTGAACCCACAAATGCTGATGCTCCAGATACTCAACTAGTGTAAAGAAGGCCAGTTTTATTGCTTCTTTAATCAGGACAGCAGTTTTCAGCTGTGCTAACATAATTGCAAGATGGTTTTCTAATGATCAATTAGCCTTTTAAAATGATAAACTTGGATTAGCTAACACAACGTGCCATTGGAACACAGGACTGATGGTTGCTGATAATGGTCCTCTGTAGATATTCCATTAAAAATCTGCCGTTTCCAGCTACAATAGTCATTTACAACATGTCTACACTGTATTTCTGATCAATTTGATATTATTTTAATGGACAAAAAAAATTGCCTTTCTTTTAAAAACAAGGACATTTAATAAAAGTAACAGAGAACCTACAAGTTATATGCTAACATCGGGGAAATATACTTTTGGTCATTTAGTGTATGTGGACACCTGTTCGTCGAACATCTCATTCTAAAATCATGGGCATTAATATGGAGTTGGTCCCCCATTGCTGCTATAACAGCCTCCACTCTTCTGGGAAGGCTTTCCACTAGATGTTGGAACATTGCTGCAGGGACTTGCTTCTATTCAGCCATAAGAGCATTAGCGAGGTCAGGCTCTGATGTTGGGCGATTAGGCCTGGCTCCCAGTCGGCGTTCCAATTCATCCTAAAGGTGTTCGATGGGGTTGAGGTCAGGGCTCTGTGCAGGCCAGTCAAGTCTTTCACACTGATCTCAACAAACCATTTCTGTATGGACCTTGCTTTGTGCACGGGGGCATGGTCATACTGAAACAAGAAAGGGCCTTCCCCAAACTGTTGCCACAAAGTTGGAAGCACAGAATCTTCTAGAATGGCATTGTATACTGTAGCATTAAGATTTCCCTTCACTGGAACTAAGGGGCCCGAACCATGAAAACAGCCCCAGACCATTATTCCTCCTCCACCAAACTTTACAGTTGGCACTATGCATTGGAGCAGGTAGCGTTCTCCTGGCACCCGCCAAACCCAGATTCGTCCGTCAGACTGCCAGATTGTGAAGCGTGATTCATCTAACCGCCATTTGGTTAATAAACTGGCTGCCCTTGAGCTGATGGGGGAGGAGCTTTGTGATGGGGAGGAACGTTTGATCGAGACTAGAGGTGTGAGATGAGCAAAAGAAGGGAAGGACGACTCCTGCTGGGAGTTTGTCGTGAGTGGCCCTCCCTCTTCCTTTGTTCTCTGGCCGGTGAAGACCGCTCCTGGAGTGGTCTCTCAGTGGTTGTGCTCCTCTTCAGCACCATTTTTTTGGGGGGTGGTTTGTGTCACTGAAGACGTATTGTTTTAAATCGCTCTGAATTAAAGCATCTGCTAAAGGACTAAAATGAATCAAATCTGTTAAATGACTAAAATGAATCAAATCGGTTAAATGAATCAAATCTGTTAAGTGACTAAAATGAATCAAATCGGTTAAATGAGTAAAATTAATCAACTCTGCTAAATGACTAAAATGAATCAAATCTGCTAAAGGACTAAAATGAATCAACTCTGCTAAAGGACTCAAATGAATCAACTCTGCTAAAGGACTAAAATGAATCAACTCTGCTAAAGGACTAAAATGAATCAAATCTGCTAAAGGACTCAAATGAATCAACTCTGCTAAAGGACTCAAATGAATCAACTCTGCTAAAGGACTCAAATAAATCAAATCTGTTAAATGACTAAAATGAATCAAATCTGCTAAATGACTAAAATGAATCAAATCTGTTAAATGACTAAAATGAATCAACTCTGCTAAAGGACTAAATGAATCAAATCTGTTAAATGACTAAAATGAATCAACTCTGCTAAAGGACTAAAATGAATCAACTCTGCTAAAGGACTAAATGAATCAAATCTGCTAAAGGACTCAAATGAATCAAATCTGCTAAAGGACTGCTAAAGGACTCAAATGAATCAAATCTGTTAAATGACTAAAATGAATCAAATCTGTTAAATCACTAAAATGAATCAAATCTGTTAAATGACTAAAATGAATCAACTCTGCTAAAGGACTAAATGAATCAAATCTGCTAAAGGACTCAAATGAATCAAATCTGCTAAAGGACTGCTAAAGGACTCAAATGAATCAACTCTGCTAAAGGACTAAAATGAATCAAATCTGTTAAATGCCTAAAATGTGTGAAATGTGTAGGTGAAGTATTGCTCCGCCACCCCCCCTTGTAAGTCACATCTCTCCCTCTCTGTCTGCAGGATGTGGAGGTGATCTTCAGTAACATCTTGGACATCCATGAGTTGACGGTCAAGCTGCTGGGCCTGATCGAAGATGCGGTGGAGATGACCGCTGACGGGAGTCCACATCCTTTGGTGGGCAGCTGCTTCGAGGACCTGGCAGAGGTAGGACATAGATACGCACGCACACACACACACACACACACCTGCTGCTGCCATGAGTCCTCATCCTTTAGTGGGTAGAGACTTCGAGACAGAGAGAGAGGTATTGTCCCCTATGTCCTGTCAGAAACCTTACGGCCCAATAACACAGTCCTACCTTTACCTCTATTCTGTCATAACTGATCCCAAAGCCCTCTGCCCTATGAAGTCTTCATGTAAAAAAAAATATATATATAAAAACATTTTTACCAGGCTGTCCTTCACATCTCTGCTAGAAGGCCTTCAGTTGATTGTATGCCTCTATGTACCCCCCCCAGTAAGACATAGTAGTCTGCTTTTTTAACTCTTCCGTTAACGGTCTCTTTCAACTCCAGGAGCAGGCGTTTGATCCGTACGAGACCCTGTCTCAGGACATCCTGTCCAGGCAGTTCCGCGAGCACTTCAGCAGCCTGATGGCCCGGCCTACTGTAGGACTATACTTCCAGGTAACAATAAGGTTCACCTCACTTGCACACACAGATCTGGGTTGTAAATTCATCACTCTTTTTTAAAGATGGCCCTGCAGAACAAGGCTGACGTTTTACGTATTCCTAACCAATTGTGTTTTAGTTTTTTTGTGTTCGTTTCTTTGCGTTGTTTGTAACATATTGTTTTGTAACTTATTTTGTACATAATGTTGCTGATACCGTCTCTTATGACCGAAAATAACTTTTGGACATCAGAACTGTGAGTACTCACCACGGACTGGTAGAATCCTTTTTGTCCTTTAAATAGCCCGACATGAAGGATATACTGCTTTCCCAGGAACAGGCCCACATCCCCGTCATTTGCGTGAAGAGAAGGTGGAGAAAAAGGGTCCAAAGGGCGGGCTGCCTTCTGAGAATTCGTAGGTGATCGAATAAACCCCCACTTCCTTCCATTCTGCTATCAAACGTGCTAATCTTTGGAGAATTAAAATCAATGACCTACGCGGAAGATTATCCTACCAATGGGACATTCAAAACTGTAACATCTTATGCTTATCGGAGTCGTGGTTGAACAACAACACTATCAACATACAGCTGTTTGGTTATACGCTGTACCGGCAGGATAGAACAGCGGCGTCTGGTAAGACAAGGGGCGGAGGACTATGTATTTTTGTAAATAACAGCTTGTGCACGATATCTAAGGAAGTCTGGAGGTTTTGCCTGAGGTAGAGTATCTCATGATAAGCTGTAGACCACACTATCTACCTAGAGAGTAAATCTGTATTTTTCGTAGCTGTCTACATACCACCACAGACCAATGCTGGCACTAAGGCCGCACTGAATAAGCTGTATTCCGCCATAAGCAAACAGGAAACTGCTCACCCAGAGGCGGCGCTCCTAGTAGCTGGGGACTTTAACTCCTACGGGACGGACATCCAGCGGAAAATCATATCGCCATTAGCATAACAAAATGTAATAATTTTTTTTTTCATTTTTTTTTCTTCTAATTATAGCGTTTTATAGATACACCTCTCCTGAATCGAACCACGTTGTCCGATTTCAAAAAGGCTTTACAGCAAAAGCAAAACATTAGATTATGTTAGAGGAGTATATCGTAAAAGTAGCCACATAGCCATTTTCCGACCAACCACATGCATCACAAATAACCAAAAAACAGCTAAATGCAGCACTAACCTTTTACAAACTTCATCAGATGACACTCCTAGGACATCATGTTACACAATACATGCATTCTTTTGTTCGATAAAGTTCATATTTATATATAAAAACAGCATTTTACATCGGCACGTAACGTTGACTAACTATTTTCCCTCAAATGCATCCGGGGAAACTGCTACAATTTACTCAATTACTATTTGAAAACATTTTTAAAATGTAATATTGTCATTCTAAGATTTATAGATGAATATCTCTTGAAAGCACCTGTAATACCAGATTTAAAAATAACTTTACTGGGTAATCACACTTTGCGATAAAAGGGGATGCGATACTCAGAAAATTACCTAGTAAATACAGCTCTGCGCCATCTTGGAACAATCGCATATCACATCTAGTCTTGTATATGAAGTCAATGACTGATGTGGTGTACTCCTCAATGCCATCGGAGGAATCCCGGAACATATTCCAGGCTGTGCTAGCAAAACAATCCTGTAGCTTAGCATCTGCTTCATCTGACCACTTTTTTATTGATCGAGTCACTGGTGCTTCCTGCTTTAATTTTTGCTTGTAAGCAGGAATCAGGAGGATAGAATTATGGTCAGATTTGCCATATTTGTATGCGTCTCCGTGTGTGGAGTAAAGGTGGTCTAGAGTTCTTTTCCCTCTGGTTGCACATTTAACATGCTGATAGAAATTTGGTAAGACGGATTTAAGTTTCCCTGCATTAACCTCTTGGCGTTCCCCTAGGATAGGGGGCGCCACAGCGCATTTTGAAAAAGATTTGTGCCCATTTTAAACGGCCTACTACTCAAACGCAGAAGCTAGGATATGCATATAATTAATACTTGTGGATAGAAAACACCTTAAAGTTTCTAAAACTGTTTGAATGGTGTCTGTGAGTATAACAGAACTCATATGGCAGTCAAAACCCCAAGACTGATCGTAACATGATGTGGAATTCTGAATTGTGGACTCAACTTCACATCTTTGCCTATTAATCACACCGTGAGCTATGGTTCATTGAGCACTTCCTATTGCTTCCACTAGATGTCCCCAGTCTTTACAAAGTGATTTGAGCCTTCTACTGTGGAAACTGAATGAATGAGACGCTGTTGAAATTGGTCACATGAGGAGGGCCATCACCATTGTGACGCCGGCGGCCCTGTCTACCCTCCCCTTTCGAAACGTTTTGAAACACAATACAATCGTCCCCCTCGAATCTTATTGGCTCTCTTGTTGAAACAGGCCCTGAAGATTTATGTTATACAACGTTTGACATGTTTGAACAAACCTAAATGGGAAAAAAAAAGTTTTTTGTCAAAATAGCTGTCCCGCGCCCGACGGAGCTTTTGGATCAGCCTTCAGACGCGCTAACAACAACAACAAGCTAATGGAACATAAAGGATGAACTTTTTCGAACGAAAATACATTTGTTGTGGACCTGGGATTCCTGGAAGTGCCTAAGGATGAAGATAATCAAAGGTAAGGGATTATTGACAATAGTAATAACATTGTTGATGACGTTGTCCCCACAGTGACCGTAGATACATTCCCCAACCAGAAGCCATGGATTACAAGCAACATCCTCACCGAGCTAAAGGCTAGAGCTGCCACCTTCAAGGAGCGGGACGCTAACCCGTAAGCTTATAAGAAATCCCGCTATGCCCTCCGATAAACCATCAAACAGGCAAAGCGTCAATACAGGACTAAGATCGAATCGTACTACACCGGCTCTGACGCTCGTCAGATGTGGCAGGGCTTGTAAACCATTACAGACTACAAAGGGAAGCACAGCCGAGAGCTGCCCAGTGACACGAGCCTACCAGACGAGCTAAACTACTTCTATGCTCGCTTCGAGGCAAATAACACTGAAACATGCATGAGAGCACCAGCTGTTCTGGACGACTGTGTGATCACGCTCTCCGCAGCCGATGCGAGTAAGACCTTTAAACAAGTCAACATTCACAAGGCCGCAGGGCCAGACGGATTACCAGGACGTGTACTACAAGCATGCGCTGATCAACTGGCAAGTGTCTTCACTGACATTTTCAACCTCTCCCTGTTCGAGTCTGTAATACCAGCATGTTTCAAGCAGACCACCATAGTCCCTTTGCCCAAGAACACTAAGGTAACCTGCCCAAATTACTACTGACCCGTAGCACTCAAGTCTGTAGCCATGAAGTGCTTTGAAAGGCTGGTCATGGCTCACATCAACCCCATTATCCCAGAAACCCTAGACCCACTCCAATTTGCATAACAGATCCACAGATGATGCAATCTCTATTGCACTCCACACTGCCCTTTCCCACCTGGACAAAATGAACAGCTATGTGAGAATGCTATTCATTAACTACAGCTCAGCATTCAACACCATAGTGCCCTCAAAGCTCATCACCAAGCTAAGGACAATGGGACTAAACACCTTCCTCTGCAACTGGATCCTGGACTTCCTGACGGGCCACCCCCAGGTGGTAAGGGTAGGTAACAACACATCCGCCACGCTGATCCTGGGGCGGCAGGTAGCCTAGTGGTTAGAGCGTTGGACTTGTAACCGAAAGGTTGCAAGATCGAATCCACGAGCTGACAAGATAAAAATGTATCTTTCTGCCCCTGAACAAGGCAGTTAACCCACTGTTCCCAGGCCGTCATTGAAAATAAGAATTTGTGCTGAACTGACTTGCCTAGTTAAATAAAGGTCAAATAAAAAAATCCTCAACACAGGGGCTCCCCAGGGGTGCGTGCTCAGTCCCCTCCTGTACTCCCTGTTCACTCATGACTGCACGGACCGGCACGACTCCAACACCATCGTTAAGTTTGCCGATGACCAGTGTCCGAAATTAACTTTTTGGCGCACCTGCCAAGGGGACTGGTAGATTAAAAAATCCACCAGCCAAGCATCTTTTTTACCAGCCAAGAGAATAAATTGCCTTTTTTGTGCCACATATACATTCATTTCAGTACATTTCATTGAGATAATAAGGTATTATGTTGAATACAAACAAATTTGAAACAAAATGTATTTGAATATATTGATCAACGGTTAAATCAAATCAAGTTTATTTGTAGAGCACATTTAGAAACAACTGTAGTTGACCCGAACATGCTGTACAGAGTGAAAACACGCCAAACTGTGGGCACACAATGAAATAAACCAAAACATATCAGACACAATGAAATAAACCAAAACATATCAGATACAATGAATTAGAGTACATAGAAGTCAAAACCAGGGCAACAACAATGTTACGATACTATTATGAGAAGAGCAGTGGATATAGAACTGGTGCTCTCCTGATATAAAGGGGAAACGGGAGAAGCAGGTTTACAAATCTTTTACTTTGAGTCGAAATACCCTGATAAAATACAGGTAAAATAGAGACTTATCAGATGCTGGTTAATTTCGGCTGTGGCTAGATTTAGTTTCCAAGCCTGAATAGAACTGAAGAAGTTTTGAACTCAAAATTCTACTGAAGTATTTCATATTAAATGTACTTAAGGATCAAACATAAAAGTACATTTGAAGGTTTTTATAAACCTATCAGATGCTTAATCATTTTAATCAACTTAAACCTCCTCATCAGACTCCTCACTCTCTACCGCAATCACCCTCTTTGCAAGGTCCATGAAGTCTGGCCTCATGCTCCTGACAGAGTCCTGGTGCCACAGCATCACAGCTTTTATCGGATCATACTCCCTGATCTCTGGAGAGGACAGCTGGACCATAAGGAGATCTGACAGTGTATCAGACTTTAGGTTGGACCGCCAATCTGTTTTCACCTGTTTCATGGTATTAAAACCTCTTTCACATTCAGCTGTGGAGGCAGGGAAGGACAGGAGCAGGTCAACCAATGCCAGCAAATCAGGGCAGGAATGCTGATGGCTCCTTTGACACGGAACCAGGACATCTTCTGCAGGGACTGGGGCTCTTGGTACATCAGCACCTTCAGGACAGTCCACTGGTTAGCGACCCTTTCAACATGGATGCCAGAGGTCTTCAGGACAGTCCACTGGTTAGCGACCCTTTCAACATGGATGCCAGAGGTCTTCAGGACAGTCCACTGGTTAGCGACCCTTTCAACATGGATGCCAGAGGTCTTCAGGACAGTCCACTGGTTAGCGACCCTTTCAACATGGATGCCAGAGGTCTTCAGGACAGTCCACTGGTTAGCGACCCTTTCAACATGGATGCCAGAGGTCTTCAGGACAGTCCACTGGTTAGCGACCCTTTCAACATGGATGCCAGAGGTCTTCAGGACAGTCCACTGGTTAGCGACCCTTTCAACATGGATGCCAGAGGTCTTCAGGACAGTCCACTGGTTAGCGACCCTTTCAACATAGATGCCAGTTGTCTCCAGGACAGGAAGTGGTCCACCAGGGTTTCCAGTTCAGTGTCACCGAAATCTAGAATAATTGTATACATTACATCATGCAGTTTTAATTCTCAAGCCTATAAAAATATTATTATGAATCTGAACCTGAACGTAACTGCCCTGTAAAACATAAAGCAACCTGCTGCTGCATCTCCTGACTCTGGCCAGTTGGTGAAGCTGACCAGCTTGTTGGCACACAGGACCCGTACACTGGCTTCCTGGAACCTGTCAGTCATACTCTCCACTAGCCTGTCAAGCATTTTGTCCTGTGAGGTGACGAGGGTCTTGCTGTCACCTCTGGTCAGTGAAATTCCCTCATATCTGTTGGCCATTGTGACCTTCATCATGGGCCCTTCTCTGATGATAAAAAAAAGGCCCATTTTAATCATGCTTTCAGAACTTTCCTTTACAACACACTCTCTCACCCTCTCTTATTGACGTTATCCTTTCTCATAATTCTCTATAGGTAACTATTTCTTATTGCAGCTTAAATAAACATACCTGGGTTTTTTTTGTACTTCTTAACTACTGCCTGTGTTGAGCACAAGGAGCTGTGGGCTTCTGCTATGGTGATGGTGGACCTCTGGAGACAGGTGGACAGGTTGCTCAGGTGTGTTAGTGTGTCATCCTGCAGGAAGCCACAGAAGCGGAGAACAACAGCCTCCCTCGCAGTGCTGTAGTATTTCCTGGCCTTGGTCTGCTGGACACCTGGGACATTTTGGCCATCAGCAGATTGAATCTGAAATACATAAAGAACAAAGAAATACATATAGACAGTTAATTGTTGTCCAAAAAAACCTATATTAGATATGACAGATTTTATCAGTGCGTAAAGCATTGAAACATGATTTTACCGATTTGTAACCGTATTTGTTGTTATTTACTGGACATTACGTATTGATGATTGATTTTGGAGTACTTAGCATAGCAATCTAGACACGCCCCTGGTAACCTCGCAGGAAGTGATCCGGTGTACGCAATGGGTGTCTTACCCATCGTGTCCCGCCAAATTCTGGTGGTCACCAGTGGTGTGTGTCCAAGAGCTTGGAAGCTGTTTACCAGGTTTGCCCTGTTCAGTGGACTGGTGTGGTAGAAGGTGTAGAGGCCCACTGAGGAGGTCTTCTACTTTTGTGAAACATCACGTTGAACCGGATGGCAATTAGAAAAAGGTAAGTTCAAGGCGATGTGCCATTACAGTGGATGCCGATGATGTAGGCCCTGTCTCCGTTCAGCCGGCTGACCCACACCATTCTTGGCTCCGGTCATCACAGCAGCTCCATCTGTTCCCAGAGCGACCAACTTCCTCCCCCACTCATCACACACTCCTTCCATGATGGCACTGGTGGTGTTGGTTGGCGTCTGCCTTCTCAACTGACTTGATGCCAACAAAACTTCGACTCCGATCTTGCCCTTGTGACAGAATCTGACATAAACTAACTAACTCTTTCACAGAATTGTCTGTGGAGCCATCTGTCATGGTGGAGAGAAGTGGGGGGTTTTCAGATTCTCTCTGATATTGTTTCTCTCCACCTCTGCAATATGGTGCATAAACTCTTTGGCCTACTTCTCATTTCTATATGTTGAGGCCACAGCGATTCCAAACTGCGAAAATCAAACATTAAAATTTAATTCAATAATAATGTAATATACAATCATGTTATCCAATATAGCTGGCAGTTGATTGTGCTAAATTAGCCTTCTGCCTTTTGTTTACTTAAGGATCAATACTATAATAAGGCTGGTAAAGTAAATTGTGTCACGATGCTTTAAAATGTAAACAGAATCTGGAGACAAACATTAAAATAGAATGTTAGGGAGCCATAGGAAAGCATGGAGATCCATGTCAGCATCAGTAGGCCTATAATGTTATGGTATTTATACACTATTTGGAGGTGAACCAAAGCTTATCAAGAGCTGAGATATAACCTCCAATACTGGACCACGTCTTCTAAATAGACTTGTAAAAACAAGCTACAAGAGTAACAACATTTTCACTTACTCGCACATCCACTCCAAGTCAGAAAGTGGTCTCGCCTTCTTGCCAATGGCGTGTACAGACCTAAACAGGATCTTCATCTTCGTGCTGGTCTGCTCTGACGTTTCCATTCGCGCTGTCACAGAGGGTGTCAAGAGGAGAGGCTCCGATTGAGCCCGGGACACAGAGACACGCAGGCAATGTGACACTTGCTGTGTTCATGGTCACGAATGTTCTCCAGCTTCATCGTTTTATTTTCCGATGACAAATGAGTTGTTTCTGCTTTTATCTTTTGGCATATTGGCGACACACAGAACAAATTCATCACCACAGCCTCGGCGGCATACTGTAGCCAGCCTCTTGAAACTCATTCATCTCTAAACCTCCATTTCTCACAAAACATAATTTTTAAAAAAAAAGTGATTTGTCCTCCTTTTCGTCAGTGGGTTTTCGTTTCAAAGGTTGGCTTACTCCATGGTAAATGTCGCCACGTAACAGCTATTTAATGAACGGTAGCTAGCAGCAGACCCGTAGCAAGTGAGCAATGAGGATTAGCTGATGTTACGGTAAACAGTGCCGCGGAACTAGGAGCACTATGAGACGATCTGTGGCTGGCAAACATGAGTCATTTCCTCCGAGCCATCGTGCCAGATATTTTATTACATTACTATTTTGGTACAAACATTTTATCCGCCAGTGTGGCGCATAGCCTTCTGAGATTTACTCGCAAAATGGAAAATCTACCCGCATTTGGCGCGTGTTAATTTCGGTCCCTGCTGATGGCAAAACGGTGGTAGGCCTGATCAACGACGAGACAGCCTATAGGGAGGAGGTCAGAGACCTGACCATGTGGTGTCAGGACAACAACCCCTCCCTCAACTTAATCAAGACAAAGGAGATGATTGTGGACTACAGGAAAAAGAGGACCGAGCACGCCCCCATTCTCATCGACGGGGCTGTAGTGGAGCAGGTTGAGAGCTTCAAGTTCCTTGGTGTCCATATCACCAACAAACTAACATGGTCCAAGCACACCAAGACAATCGTAAAGAGGGCACGACAAAACCTATTTCCCCTCAGGAGACTGAAAAGATTTGGTATGGGTCCTCAGATCCTCAAAAGGTTTTACAGCTGCACCATTGAGAGCATCCTGACTGGTTGCATCACTGCCTGGTATGGCAACTGCTCAGACCGCAAGGCACTACAGAGGGTAGTGCGTACGGTCCAGTACATCACCGGGGCCAAGCTTCCTGCCTTCCAGGACCTCTATACCAGGCGGTGTCAGAGGAAGGCCCTAAAAATTGTCAAAGACTCCAGCCACCCCAGTCATAGATTGTTCTCTCTGCTACCGCACGGCAAGCGGTACCAGAGTGCCATGTCTTGGTCCAAGAGGCTTCTACCCCCAAGCCATAAGACTAATGAACACCTAATCAAATGGCTACCCAGACTATTTGCATGCCCTCCCCTCTTTACACCGCTGCTACTCTCTGTTAACATCTATGCATAGTCACTTTAATAACTCTACCTACATGTACATATTACCTCAACTAACCGGTGCCCCCGCACATTGACTCTGTACCGGTACCCCCTGTATATAGCCTCCACATTGACTCTGTACCGGTACCCCCCTCTATATAGTCTCTCTATTGTTATTTTACTGCTTTTAAATGACTTGTTACTTTTATTTCTTATTCTTATTCGTATTTTTATTTGTATTTATTTTTAAACTGCGTTGTTGGTTTTGGGCTCGTAAGTAAACATTTCACTGTAAGGTCTACACCTGTTGTATTCGGCGCATGTGGCTTATAAAAATGTATTTGATTTAATCACTGCACACCGATACTGGACATTGACATAGCGGCTAATGCATGGCTGCTCTAATATATTTCCCAAGTAATGATCTTTCAAATCAAATCCGATTTTATTTGTCACATATACATGTTTAGTGTAGTGTCATGCCTGGTCGTCGGGGCTGTCTGCCTGGTCGTCGGGGCTGTCTGCCTGGTCGTCGGGGCTGTCTGCCTGGTCGTCG